>NC_142090.1:19598579-19898579 GCF_054644295.1 Miniopterus natalensis | reverse complement strand
GAAAGTCAAGGCTTCCTGCAGTCCACAGCGAGGGCACCTCCTAGAAAACTAATATGGATAGATTTATGTTTTCTTCCAGCTTTTTGTTTTGTTTTCACTTAAAAAAATTTTTTTTTTAATTTTATTTTTTTAAATGTATCTTTGTTGATTTGAGAGAGAGGAAAGGAGAGGGAGAGAGAGAGAGAAACATCAATGATGAGAGAGTCATTAATCCACTGCCTCCTGCACGCCCCTGGCAGGGGATCGAGCCCGCAACCCAGGCATGTGCCCCGCCCAGGAATCGAACCCCGATCGCCTGGATCCCAGGTCGACTCTCAACCACTGAGCCACGCTTGGCCAGGCTGTTTTCACTTCTCAAAGTAGGAAAAGTTTTGTGTTTTTCAATTGCAAAGAACTGGCCTACATAACCGAAGAACTACAGGTTAAAGTGCACAGTTGTAGTGTTTAGTTTTATTTTTAATGATTTGCATTTTTCAGCACTGATTATTTACTCCAAACTTATTTCCTCAAGTTTGTACCATGGCTTGAACATGTACCCTGAGGAAGGGCCTGCAGTGGAAGCTGCTTTCCCCCAGCTTTCAGGCGGCAGTTTCCCAACAGCTGTTATCAGCAATAAGCCTTGCCAAAGGCATGTCTGAGTTAAAGATCCGAGGACGATTCAGAAAGACTTCTGAGGTCTTTATCCTTAAGATAATGTATTAGTTATACTTAGAGTAAAATTAAGCCTGAAAAAAATAATAACTAGACATAAAATAGTCTCAAGAATCTGATATATTCCGTCAGATCAACCCAAGTAATTTTTGTCCATCTATTTATCAACTAGTTGGGGTGCAGCAAGGAACTCTGGATTTGGAGCTTGGGGTCCTGGATTCAAGTTCCAGCTCTGTCTTACCATCTTCATTACCTTTGGAGAGACACTGAAATCCTGTGTTCAAATGTTTTTATGTGTAAAAATTGTGAATTTAACAACTACATCATTGAGTTGAAGGGAGAATAGTTATATAGTTATTACTTATTACATTTATTGAGTGTTTTTCATGTGTCAGGCGTAGCGATAAGTGCGTCAGATGAAGTATCTCAGTTAATTTCCCAATACCCCTTTGAAGTGGATACTGCAATAATTTACATTGAAAGTGAAAACTGTAGCTATTAGAGTTTAGGTTACCTCCACAAGATTACAAAGATCCCAAGAGCTGGAGTAGGAATTTGTCCATGGAAATTTGTCCAATCTGTCTCCAGACCTCATGCTTTTAACTTAGATGTCACAAAATATTTTTTATAAAGTCTATAGAAATGTGAAGGGATGGCGTTTTTATTATAAAAATGTGAACTGTGTAACATGGTTATCAAGGCTGCTTGATACAGGCAGGGATACCTTCCGCTGGGAGGGCTCTGGGCTGTTCGGCCAATTTATTGCTATTCCTCACTTAGGAAACCTGAGGCAAAAAAATTGGACTAGTGTGTGCTTGACCTGTCGACTACACCCTGAAACCTGCTCTTGTTCTAGAGATTATCAAGTGGAATGTAAATATTATTTCTGATAAAGATGTTTGATCAAAGAACGTGAGGTACAGCTTTTTCTCAGCATAATTCCTGCCTGAAAGGGAAAGATAGCACACTCTCTATATCCTTATTGTTCAGTATTTTGAGGATTTTGTTTGTATATTGCTATTAAGGATATTAAATTTTATGTAACGTTAAACTTAGAATTTCACATTGCTTTCTGAGTTACACCTTACGCTTTGGCTGCAGATGCTTTACAGTGATCTAATATTTATGTGCTAATTAATTAGTATGTCCTTGGCATCTGGCACCATATGATGCAATATTCCAAAAAATTACAATGGCATAACTTTATTACTGTAGATCATAACATTGGTGATGCAGGATTTAGTAAGCAAAATGATATTGGACAGAACCTTCAAACAATTATTACAGTATGTTTAGCATGCATGTCATCAAAGCCTTGTGCATAGTATCAGAGAAGGTAACCGATAAGTTATACAAAAGAACACTAAAACTACAAGCATGATCAATAATTTCAGTGAACAAGTACTTTCCATGTGATTTTAAAAATGGTTTTATATAATCTTGTTAAAATGATGTCCTCTGAAATATATCACTCTCAATAACAGAAATAAATTGTACATTTCTAAAAACAATTTCAATTTCACACATATCCTTCAACTATTTCATATGTATTTAAACACATTTCTTACAAATATTTAAATGTTAATTTATTTCCTCAAATATTTGTCGATTTTTTCCCTACACGTATGTGTTTCACATATGCCTTTAAGAGACTGCCACCTTTTGCCCTAGCCAGTTTGGCTAAGTGCTTAGAGCGTCAGTGCTCTGGCTGAAGGGTTCCAGGTTCGAGTCCTGTCAAGGACACATGCCTGCATCAGTTGCAGGCTCCATCCCCGGCCCCCATGGGGGTGAGTGTGGGAGATAATAACCAATCGATGTGTCTCTCTCGCATCGATGTTTCTCTCTCTCTCTCTCTCTCTCCCTTCCACTCTCTCTGAAGAGCAATGGAAAAAATATCCTCGGGTGAGGATTGGAAAAAAAAAAGAGAGAGAAGGAGACTGGCACCTTTTATCCTTGATTTTTAGATATGGGTGTCTTCAGTTGGATATAGTTTTTTTATTGAGATATAATTGACATTCACATTATATTTAGTTTTAGGTGTATAACAATGATTCTATATTTGTATATATTTTGAAATGATCAGAGCAATAAATCTAGTAGACATCTGTCACTATACATAGTTACAAAAAGCTTTTTTTCTTGTAATGAGGCCTTTCAAGATCCACTTTCTTTAGCAATTTTCAAATATGCAATATAGTATTATTGCCCATAGTCGCCATGCTGTACATAACTTGTTTATTTTATAACTGGAAGTTTGTACCTTTTGACTCCCTTCATTCATTTCTTTCACCTCAAATTCCTTGCCCCTGGTAACCACCAATCTGTTCTCTGTGTCTCAAAGCTCAGATTTGGTTTTATTTGTGGTTTTGTTTTGTTTTTAGATTCCTCATGTAAGTAAGATCATATGGTATCTACTCAGAATAATGCCCTTAAAGTCCATCTGTGTTGTTGCAAATGACAAGATTTCATTCTTTTTATGGCTGAATAATATTTCAAAGCTTCTTTATCCACTCAGCCCTTGCCGGACACTTAGGTTGTTTCCATGTCTTGGAGGTTGTAAATAATGCTGCAGTGAACATAGGGGTGCATATGTCTTTTCAAATTAGTGTTTTTGTTTTCTGTGAATAAAAGCTAGAAGCAGAACTTCTGGATCATATGGTAATTCTCTTTTTACTTCTGTGAGAAACCTCTGTGCTGTTTTCCATAGTGGCTGCCCCAATTTATATTCCAGGAGCAGTGGGCAAGGGTTCCCTTTTCTCCAGCTCCTTACCAACACTTGTTAGTTCTTGACTTCTCTGATAAGGCCATCCTCAGAGGCGTGAGGGGATATTTAATTGTGGTTTTGTTTGCATTTCCCTGATGATTACTGATGCTGAGCCTCTTTTCATGCACCTCTTGGCCATCTGTGTGTCGTCTTTGGAAAAATGCTTATTCAGATCTTATGCCCATTTTTCAATCAATTTTTTGTTTGCTCTTGAGTTGTTTGAGTTCTTTATATGTTTTAACTATTAACCCTTTATCAGCTATGATTTGAAAACATTTTCCCCCATTCAGTAGGTTGTCTTTTCACTTGGTTGATGGTTTCCTTTGCTTTGCAGAGGGATCTAGTCTGAGGCAGTTCCACTTGCTTATTTTTGCTAATTGGGTGTAGTTCCCGGTTGGATGTCGAAGTTTTGATGAGGCCAGAGTAAGTGATGGCATTATGTCACTCCCGCCATCCACCAGCTTTTGGACTAGTAAATCCTTTTGGTGTTTCAGTGACTTGAGCTTGTCCCTCAGCTAAGGTCGTTTACCGCATGTCTGTGTATATATTGTAGGTTACCCACTTTTTAAGTTTTTTTGTTAGAATGGGGACATTGTTTCTCTGTGTGTTTCTGTATCCTAAGAAGTGGAACTCTTTATTCAGCAAATTTTAAATACGAAATCTTTAAAAGAAAGCCAACAAATTCTTTTCGAAATTAGAATTTTTGCAGAAGTAAATGGTTTTAGGAAATATGACGTGACCTCATTAATTTTACTGTTGAGAGAAATGAGATCCAGTGATATCTGATGAATTGTCAAGGCATATGCCTCACGGTGACAAATCTGGGACCAGAACCTGGGCCTCGTGCATCTGAAGTTACTTTTTTTGATGGTGTTGAAGTCTCATGGTTTACTAAGGATGGATGTGGTACAGATCAAGGTGATGGGCATGAATATCTGTTTTTTACCAGAGGGTAATAGAATCAAAGACTCTGAAGTGATATCTCTTTTTGACACTTATTTCCTGTCATTGGAACTCATCCTTTGAATGAGGTATAGAAATGGCAAGATCTACTCCTTTAAACTTTTTGGCTCTTTTAAAATAAATTCAGGTGTCTCCTCTGCTACACACTTGCTTGGTGGGGAAACAAAGGCTCAGTGTGATATCAACCAAAATTCTATCAGGTATGTTTATAAAAATTTACACATTGACAAAATTTATACTAAAAATTCAAAAGAATAGCTAAGACCATCTTAAAATAGAACAAATCTGGATGTCAATATTTATTTTCAAGCTAAATGCAAAATTGGCACAATGATAAATAAATAGTCTAATAAAATAGAACAGAGTCTAGGAATAACAGAGAGACACACAAAGTCTCTTTATTTATGATAAAGAGGAAGCTGAAACATAGCGAGGAAAGGATGGCTTATCTCAGGGAGTGGTGCTGGGCCAAGCGAGTATACAGAAAAGGGGAGAAATCCTCAATCACTGTTTCACACGATAGATAAAATTCAATCCCAGGTAGAAGATATGCCTAACCATGAATGGGAAATATAAAGCTTCTTGAAGATAATAGAGAATTTTTAATGAAAGGTTATAAAATAAGTTATAGACATCACTAAAAAGAAACTATTAGTAATATTATTTTATTAAGGTGTGGTTAGTAACATCTATTATAATCAACAAATTCATGGCATCTATGATATTTGCAGCACACAGAAAAAGTAGGTTTTCAAGGATTCTTAGGAAAATTGTTTAGCTGCATTTGTGTTGCTTGGAGAAAAATATTATTTTTATACTAAATCATCTATATGGGATAATTGAGGGCCTAGAATTTGATTAAACCAGCTTGTTTGAATCCAATATATTTGGAGACTTGAAAGTGAGTGAGTGCCTTATTTGTAGCCTTATTTCTAAAAGGTTTATTAATTATGAGGCTCATTCTTGTGGGGTTGGCTGACTAGTTGGTATTGGGGAACTGGCTGAAGGAAATGGCTTTTATTTACTTCAGATCCATCTATCTCTAAAATGGAATTGAGATAATATCCTTTAGTATGTTTTATATCTCCGGGCATCTGGAAATGATTTCTCTGATGCAGCACCCAGGCAAAAATCAAATAAATGGTTTCTCTTTAATTTTTCCATCTCAAGTAAACAATCCAAATGCACACAACTTTATTGAAGGAGTCTAAAGGGAATGTTTGTGTTCTCAATTAATGTATGGTTACATTTTGAGTACCTGAAGCAACTGTTTCCAAGCAAAATAAGATATATTGGTGTACGTCCCTAATGCTATGGATGGACATTTCTAATTTTACTTTTCTGAGTTCAGGGCAAGTGATAAAATTTCTTTCCATTTCTTTCAACACTTCGCATTTGCTTTTGAAGCTGAGTACAATTTTATACTTGCTATATTTGGGGCAAGTATCAGAAGTAATTATTAACTTAATTTACTTTGTGTAGTCTACTTTTCTCTGCTTTATATTTCACCCTTTAGCTCTTTCCACCTGTTAATGTATACTTTGTATTTTTCTTCATGTTCTATGTTTCATGCCACGAAAAGCACAAAAAGTGATTTTTTTGAGCAAACATAATGGCACACAATCAAGCTAATATATAACAATCAGTGTTGTGTTGCTTTATTAGAAACACATCTTTTTGTGGAAGTGAGGAGCAGTGTACTCTTCTTAATCAAATAATGAAAACTGTCTCCATATGTGTACTTGTAAACGTCTATCTGAGTATATGGATTTAACAAATTGTTAAATATTGCAAATGGAGGTTTTAAATTAGAGTTGGTATGTAATACATATTGAAACCACGTATAGGTAAATTATTGTGTGATTTCTGATGAGCTCTTAAGACTGTAAATGTATTTAATGATATTACATTGTATCACTTTCTGGAAAAATGCATTTTTTTTTTTTTGTCATTCATCTGACATATTGTGAACAGCAAACTACAGGAGGGACTGAGGGACAACAACTAAGAAAGAGTAAAATGTGTATTGCAGACAAATTCAATCAGGCCCTTCATGCTATAATGCTAATAACATAGTCTTAGTCCAGTGTTTGAATTTCTTAGCAATAATTTGGGTAGGTTTGTGATCTTTAAGTTATTATTCATATTACTTGGAGGAATTTTAATCATTGCATAGACTAAAGCATAACTTTAAAAACATGAGGTCATGACTCTCAGGCACATATAAAGTAAGCATATGTCAAAGAATTTACTTAAATCCTTAATTAGTGAAGGGACCAGTAAGACTCTATGACTGGCTTAAAGAGACCTTAAGAACTTAGAAGATTTGTAGTCAATTTATCAAAGATAATTTAGAGTAAGATTGCAGCAGTTGAGCATCAACCTATGATCCAAGAGGTTGTGGTTTGATTCCCAGTCAGGGCACATGCCCAGGTTGGGGGTTCGATCCCCAGTAGGGGGCTCACAGAAGGCAGTCGATCAATGACTCATCATGATGCTTCTCTCTCTCTCCCTCTCCTTTCCTCTCTCTGAAATCAATAAAGACAAATTAAAAAAAAAAAAAAGATTGCAGAGATGGAATACTCTTTAATATCCAATAGGTCATAAATCTTTGGAATTATCTGTCCTAGCAAACAGAAATTATTTTCGCCTTTATTTGACAGAACCTACAAATAAACAGGTCTATTAAATCAGGGACCTTTAATTAATAATAAATAATGAAATGAACTAAGCACATGATCCTAGAAGACACAATTCGTGGGTAGCTTTTGTCACATTTGTAATACTGAAAGAATATGTGTTCCAAATTATTTGCCTTACTTCCAAGGTTGGACAATTTTTCTGACACAAAATAGATATGCAACTTATCTTTATATAATATGAAATTTGAAATTGCAAAATAGAATTTTCCCCACTAAAAATCATATTGCTGAAGGGGTAAAATTATTCCCTAATGCAAGTGCCAGGCTACAGGTTATTAAATACCAAGAAGGAAGAAATGTGCTTTCAGTAGGTGCAAAGAACAGAGGTGGGTGTTTATACTTCCAGTAATGCGATGAAATTGACTGTAACTAATAGAGTGTGAAACAGTCTCCCAAGGAACATAATGAAATTCTAAAGAAAACAGTTTAAAACAGGAATGGATGGAGGTCTAGAAAATACAAGCAAGAAAAAACACTTCTGCTTTGGAAGGTGATTTTTAAGTTGTTGCAAAATGTTGCTGCCTCTAATTCTGTTCTTTTCATTCATGACTGACCGTGTGGCATCTTACTATTGATTTACCAGTTTACACACACACAAGAAAATAAACGGAATCGGAGAATCTAAAGCTTTTTACTGTAAATATCAATAAAGTACAGCAAATATTTGCTACTTAGGTGGAGAGTGCTCTCTGGAGACATGCATTATGGGTAAGTTGCTAAGCTGGTCTCCCCAACAGGCCTCAACACTGATTCTGTGCATCACTGATATTCCAGCCATGGGCCTTATTAAAAATACTGAATGGAATAATGGTTTGGGGTGTGGATAATTACTTTTGGGGTTCTTTGCTAAGAGCCTAAACTATTTTAGTTACCAACAGAGTTAGATATAAAGGAGTTTCCATTATAGAGCAAATATTTTACACTAGTGAAAATAAACAGCGCATTTTTAATAAACATAGTTATAATAAATAGAAAGGCATTCTTAGTGATTTAAGTAAAAATGGTAGATTTTATACTTAGAGGTAGACTTCTTTATATTTATTATCATCACTTCACTAATATTTTTCTAAATACTAACACGGTCACACATCAGTATCTTTTAAAAAATAAATATTTTCATCAAACCATTTGTTCATCCGAAAATCTAAGAACTCTTTTTTTTGTTTGTTTGTTAATCGTCACCTGAGGATATTTTTTCCATTGCTTTTCGGAGAGAGTGGAAGGGGGAGAGAGGAGGGAGAGGGAGAGAAAGAGAGAGAGAAACATCGATGTGAGAGACACAGCAGCCTCCCTCATGGGCCACAGAGCAGGGAGAGGGGGAATGAACCCAAAGCCCAGGTACATGCCCTTGACCGAAAACCAAACCCACGAAGCTTCGGTGCACTGGCCCACACTCTAACCACTGGGCCACAGTGGCCAGGGCTAAGAACTCTTTAATATAATACTGGGTTATCACCCACACATGGATTTGATGGGTACATTTTTTCCTATTTAGAACTATTTTAAACATGAAAAGTTGAATACCAACACACTTCAGAAGTTTTAGTGAATGATTTCCTGTCTATATTTAATTCTATTTGACCACCGATCTGCAATTTTGTAGTATTTTCAAGAGAGCTGATTGTTTTGTTTTCTAGGTTTGACTTCCGTAATTAAACCTATATTAGGCTGATTGATGCTAACATAAATTGTAGTCATTCAAATTTCAATGGTATTTAAACCTGCTCATTTGTAAGGAAGCTTTTTATCTTATAAAGGAAACACTTTTGCTAGTGCCTCCATACCATATATTCTTTTACTATTAACTAATCAAGGCATATGGAAGCATTGTTTAGAAATTTTTTTCATATAGGATGAAGGAGCCACCATAAAAAATATTTTTGTTCTTAAAAATGATTATTTCACCATGTAAATTTACCTTAAAAAAACTACCTTGTAATTTAAATATTTAAAAATGTTTTGCTCAACAATTATAAGCAGGTACATTTTATTTGTCTACACGAGCATAGGCATTCTATGTTTTTATTTTTATTTTGTTTTATTTGTTAAAGTATGAAATCCAATGTTTTTAAGAATATAAAATCATAGGTGTTTTATTCATGTTTAATAATTTTTCTGTTTTCAACATGTTATGTCTTACTGTAGTTATCACAGAAATACAGCTAAGAAATTTCCAAAGTTTGTAATTATCACTAGATAAAATATCATCAATTTGAGATGACTCATCAAAGAAATGAATAAATTGAGTCTGTCATAATGTTATATACTTATTAAAAATGTTTTGAAAAATTGGCTGCATACACATTTTAACAAACTTTTAATTTTAATAATAATCATTAAAACTTAAAGAAAATACCTAAATCCTTACAGGACCTCATGCACATTACAAATGGATTCTCTGTGAAAGGTTATCTTTAAAAAATGAATGGAATGAAAGAAGTTCTTGAATTATAGTACTTTAATTTTTTTCCTATTCTTGAATTTTTATTGATTTCAGAGAGAGTAAGGGAGAGGGAGAGAGGAACATCAATGATGAGAGAGAGTCACTGATCGCTGCCTCCTCTACTGGGGATCAAGCCTGCAACCCTGGCATGTGCCCTGAGCAGGAATCAACTATGAACTCCTGGTTCATGGCTCAATGCTCAACCTCTGAGCCACAGCTGGGCCTGAATTGTAATACTTTAAATAAACCATTGGAATAACCAGTTATTTTCATATCCATTTGCAAATTAAGAGTGATAACATAATTCAAAACAATTCTCTAGTTTTCAAAAGGATTTTAAAAGTTGGGGGAGAACCTTAAAACCAGAGAAATCTATAAAGCAAACAATTTTCCCATAGTAGGCGTGGTACATCTGTGCTGCGTGGTTGAATATCATTACTAAGTGGAGATGGTCCTGAATGAACATATATTTCATTATAGCATAGGATGGGAATGATATTTTTTTGATTAATTTTTTTGAAACTAGCACATGTTGTGTGTGTCACCATGAGTGAAATAGCCCAGCATGATTAAGGTCCTATTGTCTATAAGTGATTTTGTGTGTAGGGTTTGGGATTGGAATTTACACAACACAATCTTCCACAAGCATTTCCCTGGAACCTAGTGTTCTACGTAATGCAAGAACTTAAAAAGAATACAAGATGTTGTCTTTATATAAAACATATTTGGCATTTATGTAAATGAAGCAGTTAGAAGTCCCATAACCACAAATGATAGAATAAATAGATTCATGCATACATTATTAGAATAAAAAATATGACTGTGCAGTTTGAGAATAAACAAAGCTACATTAAGCATATTTACTTATCCATATTTTGAAAAGGTTTAATAGTCTTTAAAATACCTTGCTGTTGATCTACAGTAGACAAATATTTATATTAAAAAGGGGCGAAGCTGTTATAATTATTGTTAGCCTAGAGGCCACAATGATGCATTAAACCTCAAGATCCTAAAAAGTTAATTCTGAGGATTAGTACTACAGGTGGATGTTCCTAAAAGCATTTGTTTTTCCTTGACCTGAGAGAAGCACAGTTTCTTTTAACTTCCAAAATACAGCAGATGCTTCAACAGTAGGATTCGTGATATAAAGGGGAGAAGCAAAAATCTGTAACGAAGGGAGAGCAACTTAAAATTGCCCAAGACTTTTTACTTCTTTTATTAAGTTTTATTGATTACCTTTTATGTGCATAATACCAGGCTAAGTTATTTACTCCTGCACCAAGTACTACTGTAGCAACAAATTGCTGGGACCTTTACACTCTTTAACCACTGGCAGAACTAAGAAAGAGGTCCAGAGTCTAATTTCTCTCCTACCCACTTCTGTGGTTCAATCACGGGACGCAGTGTTTAACTTCAGAAATTTGGGACTATGTACCAAGAAGGAACACAGAAGTTGTGTCCATTACTCAGTGAGTTGTTCTCTGGATTTTTGAACCTGGGAAAATGGACTCTTGGATCCTGGTGTTCTTCTCTTGGGGATGGATGTGATTTCAATGCCTTTCTCTGAATTATGGCTTGGCCACACAGGTACCTGTTTTTCCTGTCCCAGGGTAAAGTGGGGTTCGGGCAGAGGAGCAAGATTGGGTGTCAGGATAGAGTCCTAACAGAGGGGTATGCCAGCTTACATTGTCATATGGCCCTGATCTAGAGATGTGCCAGAACTGGTTCATGCCAGCTCATATTGCAAATCAACTACTTGTTATATTTCTAGGATTTTTTTTGAGCTGGCTGTTAAATACAACCATCATTAAATGTAAATTAAATAAAGTAATAATTAAGTAAATTATATTAAAAGAAGAGTGAATACTCAAATTTCATCACATTCTGCTTCTGTTTCCACATTTTACTATTATCTATGTGCAAGCTTGAGCCTATGTTTATTGTATCCATATAGTGGAAATACAATGCATTTGTATGTTCCACATTCAGTGTTATATATGCAATATTAATAACTGAAAATTACCCATGGTTGGATTATTTAAACACATACATTAGCAAACACTATAAATCCGCAGACATTTTGTTAATTGTTAGGACTTAAGAAAGTGATGGAGAAAATGTTAATGATGGAGATTGAATTGAAATTGTGTTATGTCCGTAGTTATTTGTGAATAGCACAAGAAATTGAGAAAATATTTGTTCATTACTTGAAAACTATGAAGCTGATTTATCAAAGAAGTTGCTCATGTCATTGATGAATGGGTGAAGTTCTGACATACATTTGTCTCATTTTCATTTTCATCGGTCACATAAATGAAAGTATCCACCAACATTTATGTCAGAACTAAGCTTGTTCAACAGTTGCAATCACGGATTGGATGCAGGTAGGTATACAATTTCCTTAAAAAAAAAATCATTGAAAGAACTGTGAGAATTAGATGGTTATATAGAATTTACAGTAAACAGAATTATAATTTATTAATCATAAATTGGTTTCTACATATCCTTTACATCAGTAAAATTTTATAATGAATGTTTTATGTATGTGTGCGTGTCTGTGTACTGATTTTTCCAGAGAGCTGTTTGTTAAACATTTACTATTAGTGGCATGATACTGGCCTTTATTCTTTTTTTTGTTTTTTTTGTTTAATGTCTTTATTGATTTCAGAGAGAGGAAGGAAGAGGGAGAGAGAGATAGAAACATCAATGATGAAAGAGGGTCATTGATCGCCTGCCCCCTGCACGCCCCCCAACTGGGGATCGAGCCCATAGCCTGGGCATGTGCCCTGACCAGGAATCGAACCCCGATCTCCTGGATCCTAGGTCGATGCTCAACCACTGAGCCATGCCGGCCGGGCCTGACCTTTATTCTTGTCCATTAGAGGAAAAGTGGAATCGTATCGATCCCTCTCTCTAAAGCTCCTGCTTTGGCTAGCAGGGCTCGTCTCTGGCTTTTTCCTACTAAAACCACCTTTTTCCCTGGTAATCTCATCTCAATGTCTTCCTCACTTATCTTCCTATTCTTCCTTTCGTTTCCATTCTCCACACAGCAGCCAGGGTGATCTTTCTAAAACACAAAGCGTGCCATGCAACTTCTCGAATTGGAATCTTCTAAGGCCTTCTCATTGCACCAGGACTATGACCAGATACATTTACCCAGGTCCCCAGAGCCTGCACGATCCCTTCACGCTCAGCCTTCTGGAACTCCCTCCCTGTCGCTCACCAGGCTCCGGACCAGGCCTCCTGCTGTCTGTGGGACACAGAGGCCCTTTGCATTCGGTGTCTCTCCTGCTCCCCCTGCCTCTCCTGCACTGTTCACAGCAGACACAGCTCCAGTGTCATTTGCTCAGAGCCCTTCCCGGTGACCCTGACCGAAGCTGACCTCTACCAGTTACTCCACCACCTCGCGTTGCCCTCTTAATTACTTTCACAGAACTTTTCTCACAGTTGTATCACTGATATCTATACATTGGTACCTCGGTTTTTGAATGCCATCCGTTCCCAAAGGCCATTCGAGTTCCAAAACATTCAAAAACCGAGGCACCCCTATATCTGTTTACTTGTTTTTTGTCCGTACCCCACCGTGAGGTGTAAGTTCCATGAGCGCAGACGTGCTGTCTCTCTTTTTATTGCTATAATCCCATCCCACTGACTATGGAAGGGTTGGTGCTGTTTATTGAAAGAGAGAAAAAGATAGGAAAGAAAGGACAAGAAAAGAAGGAAGGTAGGTCTGAAGGGAAGAAAATAACTCTTATTATTAGCTCTACTATTTTTTTTTTTTTACAGATCAAGTTAAATAAATCAGATCACTTCTTTTCCTGGGTCAGGCTCAGCATTGTAAAATGTTTTTTATTTAGTGCTATATTTGGAGCCAAAATATTCCTCCATTGTAAATATTAATATTCTGAAAATTAATCAGTAACTTGCTTTTATTTAATTAAGGGCAAATAATTGTCTATAGAGGAAAAATCTCAGGGCAGAGTTTGAATCTGCTTTGCTTTTTAATGTGAATCCACAAGTTTAAATAATCACAAATAGAGCTTTGAGAAACACCTTTTACAGACGTATGCAAGTGTAACTGTTTAAGTAAATGTTATAGGGTTAATAGAAGTGAAAGTTAATATTGCCAGAAAGAGTTAAGGTACTCCTTAAGGATGAAGTAGGGGAGCAGGTCTCCTTGGCTGTGGTAGCTACATTTGCAATGAATGCCAGAAATTTAGTAACCATCTGCTCTATAAAAGCAATTGAATCAAATAAATTATTTTTTACTCTCTACTCTGCTTATGTAACAGTTTTATTTTTAAAATATATACTATTGACACAACTGTCTAGCAAAGAGAAATATATTAGCTCTTTCCCCACTAGTACTTTTCAAACCAGAGCCTTTTTCTCTAAATATGGATTTATGCCCAGAGTTGAATGCAGCCATAACACCATCATCTATTTATTTGTTGTCTAGGGTGCCATGCCCAGGAAGCAAAATCCCTTCAATTTCATTGTAACTATTAATTCAAGGATAGAGGAGCTGGTATCCCAGGTCACAGCTTCTTTCTATATTGTGTGTCTTGTATATGTGAGGGAGATCATGGCAGAAGTAATCCTTTCTAAGACATCTGTGCACTATTTTTAAAAAATAAAAAAAAACCCCACTCTTTGGAGGCTTATATTTACTTCATGCCCATGCATAGGAAATCTAACACACCTAATATTATTTGGATTAAAAGTAATTTTTGAAGAAAATTTTACCTAAATATCGTGGGAATATTGTATTTTGGTGAGCTAAACAAAATGATAAAATTATCATCTCTTCCTGTGCCCCTATATAGTCTCTAAGTTACCCTGGTTAAATAGTGACTCAGTAAAACCCAAAAGTACTTCTCATCTTTATTAAGTATGAGCATGGTCAACACATTTTCTTCCAACATAGCAAACCTGTTAGAAAGATATTCAACATGTAGAAAAGATAAAAAATGCAGAGCAAGCAGTGGGTCTCTGCTTTGTTAGAACTTTTCCACTTTTTAAGAACTTCTGTCTAGAATGAAGCTATCTGGTACTACTTGAAGAAATTCACCAGTAATACACACCTTCTAAACTTCTAAAGCAAAGATACCCAGGGGAAGAAGGTTATAAGCCATGTGATTTCATTATTGGGATGCTTTTAAAATATATGAGTTCTAGAGCTATGTTCTAATTCCAAGAAATCATGAATTTTGTGGCATAATTTGGCTAGCTAGATGTCTAAGAAATTTTCATTAAGAAGGTAGTACAATGTCACAAAATTTTAATTACCGTGTTGTTACTGAAGCCAGTCAGTCGGAGCATCAGTGAGTCTCCCCCATTGGCCAAGATGGGGGCAGGGGAAGTTCTTACACCAAATGGCCAAAAGCTAGAAAGATAAATGATAGGGAAAAAATACCTCCCCTCACTATTCCTATAAGAATGGAGGGCTTGAGCAGGAAGAGAGATTGGTATTTGAGACAGGAGTATGCCATTCACTCAGATGGTGTGACTTCTGAATAAAATCTCTTTCCTTTTGCACCAGCACCTGCCTCATGAGTTTGGCTGTCATTGTGGCAGGCAGCTGAACCTCTGTGTGTTTTTTTGTTTGGTTACAGTTTTTGATGACTCTGCTGGGACAGCATGGACCTTGGTAAGTCCTAGACAGCTCAGGCTGGGGTCCAGCTGCCTGTATCAGGCTGCCCCAGGAAAGTGGGACTGTGGGGATTTCCCAGCAGATGCCAAGAGCATTTTTCGGAGAATTTCCCTGCACCGCTTCTCAAGGTGTCAGCTGCCTGAAATGCTTGGCTGGAAACAGGTTGCTGAAGAGCAGATGAACTCTAAGACTGATTAAGTTGAACCAGCATGCATACCAGGGTTCCTCTATCCCTCCTCTTGGGCTTTGTGACACTTGGGTCCAGTTAGGGCTGCTTGTGGTATTTGGTTGGCAGGAGGAAAGATGATAAGACTTGCTTGTGAACACTCATTTGGAATAATGGAATTATGGATCTAAGTTTTGTTCATATGTTCTCACTTTGTTAAGGGTCTTTCTATGATTATGATTTTGGGTTTGTATTTTCATGACTTCAGGAGTTGTTCTCTTTTGACTCCTGAAGGGAGCCCACTGGGTGGAATTTTAACAGACTGGTCCATGTACAACTATGATTCAATGACTAAGAAGGAATTGTTTTTTATTGTAACACTGCTTGGCCTATGTATACTTTAGACTATGGGGGTAAGTGACCCCTAAATGGTTCTCTAAATTACTACACAGTCATATAGTTGGAATTGTTTTGCCAACAGTCAAGGAAATAGGATGAAATCCCTTATGTATAGGCATTTATGTCTTTATATAAAAAGGATTCTGCAAAGAAAGGGAGCAACCTAATGATGCAGAGAAGGAAATTGGCTTTAAAATTCCTCTCTGATAGCAAGACAGAGGAAGAAAAAGAAATAAGGAGATGAGTCTCTTTAATGACCTGAACCCAGTAGACCCAGGACTAAGAGCAGATTTCCCCACCCCCACCCCCCACTGTTAGATACCCCTAAAAGAAGGCCCACCCTTGTATGATGAAGGAACTGTCTCTCCCTCGAAGACCATGCAGGGCACCCAATGTGGCCAGAGAGCATCCCTATACAAAGCAGGACAGTTTCCTTTGAGGCAATACCCTATAGGTGGAATAAATGGAGGACAGCCTGCTGGCTACTATTGGGCCCATACTCCATTCTTCACTTCAGATTTACTGACTTGGAAGTATTCCAACCCCTCATATAGTGAGGATTCTCAGGAAACAGCAGACCTTATCACCTCCATTTTTGCCACTCACCACCCAAACTGGGCAGACGTGCAGGCTCTCCTTAACATCCTGCTAACAGCTGATGAAAGGTGGCTAATTACAAATAAGGCTACTGAAGAGGCTCAATGCTTCCATGAAGAGAATCCCAACAGTACCCCAGCTCAACCAGGGCAATTCCCTTGACAGAGCCCAAATGGGGCCCAAACAGCAGGGACCTAGCCTCCCTAGGACATTACAAAAGGTACATATTGGAAGGGCTTAAGAAAGGGGTGCCTGAACAAAAGAGCCTGAATATGATATGTGCCTTTCATCAGATGCCAAATGCATATCCTTCTGAATTTTCAGAAAGGATCTGTCAGGCCTACAAAAAGCATGCTTATACTGAACCATAGGCACCAGAAAATGTCTGGATGGTAAACATGGCTTTTACTGGGCAAAGTGCCCGGATATCAGAAAGAAGCTCCAAGGTTTAGACATGGCATTGGGAATGAATTCCTCCCAGGTGGACAAAGCCTTTAAAGTTTACCATGCCTGGGAAACAAGGACATTAAAGCAGGCTGCTATTTTCTTAATAACAGTGCAGGGAAACCAGGAGGAGAGGTGGGGCTTGAAAGGAAAAAGGAAAGACCCACTAGGTCCCAATCAATGCACCTATTGCAAAGAAGAAGGCCTGGATGGTAAACATGACTTTCATTGGAGAAAGGACTACCCAGAACTGAAAAAGAAAAGAAAAAGAATAGAAACCCCTGCTGAGAAATGTTAGAAAAGAAATGACTAATCTGGAGCCCAGGAGCTCCCCTAGATACCTCCTGACCTACTATTGTTTTCCCACAGAGCCCCAGGTACAACTGACTGGGGAACACGCTAATTGACTCCCTTGTAGATAGGGAGCTACACACTCAGCGCTAAATATAAAACTAACCAAGAAAAGTTCAGCTGTGGTGACAGTTACTGGACTGATCAGATAATTATGAAAACAGGAGTTCCTTCAACCTCTAGAATGCCAGCTTGGGGATCAAAAACTTATGCAGTTTTCTCTACATGCCAGACTGCCCCATTCCATTGTGGACTGATATTTGCTTTGCAAACTGTATGCACAAATAACTTTTTCCCCTGAAAAGCAGCACCTATGTTTAGGAGTCCCACTGGAACATACTCTCCAGCTCCAGGTGCTCCTGACTTGCCTGGAAAGACCCAAAAGTGAACTCCTCCGCCCCCGCCCCCCCCGGGATGTTGATTAAGCCCTTTGGGCTGATGGAACCCCAGGTAGGATGATTAACATCCAATCCATAAAAATTAACCTAAAAAGGGGGGCAAAGATCCCATGGAAGAAACAGTACCCCCCTTAAAAAAGAAGCTTTAGAGGGAATTCAACCAGTATTGCAGAATTTCTTAAAACCAGGATTTATTCAGCCATACCAGTCTCCCTACAACACCTCCATTTTTGCCAGTCAAAAAGCCTCACTCTGGTAAATATCAATCTATTCAGGATCTTAAGGCCATAAATGATGTTGTCCAAGACATTCATCCTACGAACCCCAAGCCTTATACTTTGTTGAACATGGTACCCAGGGACAGCAAATGATTTTCAGTCCTAGACTTGAAGGATTCTTTTTTTTCTGCATCCCAATAGAGGAACAAGCTCAACTATTCTTTTTCTTTGATTAGCAGGACCCAGAAACTAAAGCCACACTGCAATACTGTGGACTGTGTTGCCACAAGGATTTAAGAATTCCCCAACCATACTTGGGGAAATATTAGCAAAAGATTTAAGGGATATTCAACTGAAATTAGGAATTTTTACACAATATACAGATGACTTACTAATAGATAGCAATACTTAGGAAGACTGTTGCTCAACACCATCACAGTTCTGAGTCATTTGTCAAAAAGTGGATATAAAGTATCGCTTCAAAAGGCCCAGATTTGCAAATTGGAGGTGGCATAACTGGGATACCAACTGAAAAGGGCACTAAGAGCTTGATTGCTGATCCAAAACAAGCCATCACTACAATAAAAATCCCAGAGAAATGGATGCAGCTTCGTGGATTCTTAGGGATTACAGGGTTTTGCTGAATTTGAATTCCAAATTTTGGACATGCATCTTGGAGACTGCAATCTATGGGGAAGATTGAGAAAATGAACCACACAATAAAGAAGACCCTGGAAAAAATATGCCAGGAAACACATTTGAAATGGGACCAGGGGCTCCCTATTGTCTGCTCTGTATAAGGTAGCACCCTAAAGCGGCTTAAACTAAGCACTTTTGAAATAGTTTATGAAAGACCCTTCCAAGTTCTGTTTCAGGAACAGCCCCCTTAGATTTAGAACATGAATAAAAAAATCAACCAACATGTACAACATCTAGGGAAAACACTAACCATTTTGCACAAGTTTGCTCATTGCAGATCTATCTACCCAACTGATGAAACCTTATACCCATTCCAGCTGGGAGATCAAGTCTTACTCAAGACCTGGAAGACTCAAGGTCCTGAACAGCAGTTAGCCAAACAATGGACCGGTCCCTATGACATCCTGCTGACAAACACACTCTTCCCTAAAGCTCATGGGCATCAAGCCCTGGATCCACCACACACTGATAAGTCAGGCGCTGCCCCAAGAGGATTCGCATCTTGCTGCTGCTGTTGCTACTACAAGGGAAAGCTGGACCTGCACTCCTGAAAGAGATTTAAATTCCTCTTTCAGAAAGGGTCAGCTCCTCCCAAAGCTAAGTGACAATGTTACTTTTTATTTTATTCTGCATTTCCCAGATAGTGGCTTCCTTAGCATATTTATCCTGCAGTTGGGTGTAACATCCAAAGCCCTGCTCAGGATTAAATCATGAGATCCTTTAGTCTCTCCAGTTTCTGGTTTTATTACAGTTTTCCCTACACTACTAGGCATACCCCTTCACTAAACAATTGATTATCTGTGTAATAGGTCTTACTTTGGAAACCCATCAGCAACACTGTCTCTTGAAATATGAAACAGTCACCAGCTTTGCTTGTTCAGCAGTGCCATCCTCTGGACACCATGTGTGCTGCCTTCTGAAGACAGAAATCCTCCTCTCTTGAGTAAAGGCTTTCCCCTATACTTCTCTCCCCCCTCCTTTTAGTAGATAGTAAGACTCTCTGGACCCCGGGGTTAGGTAGGACTATGCCCTTAGAGAGCAGGAAGAAACTATAAAAGATGAGACCATCATCCATTTACCCTTGTAAGGTTACAAGGATCCAGAGTTTTGAAAAAGGGAGTTGTTACCATAGACAATCCGTTGGAGCTCCGGGGAGTGCCCCTCATTGGCCAAGATGGCAGCAGTGGGAGATTCTCACACTGAGCCGCCAAATGCTAGATGTATGAATGGATAGGGCTTGAACGCACCCAAAGCTAGAAAGATGAATGGGCAGGCCTCCAGCACATCAAAGCTAGCAAGATAATTGGATAGGAAAAAAAGCACCCCCATCTTCTTATCCCTTGAGCAGGAAGAGAGATTGGCCTATTAGATGAGTGTGGGTCATTCTCCCAGGTCATGTGGCTTCTGAATAAAACCTCTTTCCTTTTGCACCAGCACCTGCCTCATGAGCTTGGCTTTCACTGTGGCAGGCTGCTAAACCTTCATTTTTTTGTTTGGTTACAATGTGTCAACTTGTTGATATCCCAAAAGTTAATTGATATTACTTTCCAATCTGTTACGTAGTCATAATTAGGTGAACTTATCAGAGCACTGATTCTGGAATCAAAAGCTCCAATTCTGGAGCAAACTGTCTGTGTTGCTTTAGGCAAACAAAATCACCTTCCTCTGCCTCAGTTTTTTATCTTCAAAGTAACAAAGTTGGACTTGATAACCTTTGAAGTGGCTCCCCTTCAGCTTTTAGTGTAATATTTTAATCATCTCTTGTTTTCCTGGAATAGCCTTTAACCAATGAGATGTATATTGGAGTATTGAGGGTAAGGTCTCATGATGTTAGCAATGAACTTGAAATACTTCAGGAAAAATAATTGTGTGTGTGTGTGTATGTATGTATCTAGCTATCATCTTATTTATGTATCTACCAATCACCTGTCTAATCTATCTAAATTCATCCTTCCATCCATCCACCCATCCCTCCATCTAGAGACAAGGATATATACATTAACAGAAGAAAATTTACAAAGTTTATTACATCCTGGGGGTGTCATAAAATATGAGATCCCAAACGCATTGGGAAGTTCAGGTTTATATGCTATTGTGGACAAAAACGAAAAAGGGGGCAGGGGTCTGAGATTTCAAAGGTAATAGGCAAAGGTAACTGAGGAAGAGTGGAACACACATGACAGGCAAATTCTTTCTAGGCAGCCCAGAAACAATGGGACACTGGGGGAGAATCTTGCTACCAGGCCTCTGATGAGCCTTGTAATCTAATGCTAAGGTGAATTATGTTAAGATTTCCTTCCTGGGCAGGCCTTCTCATCTGAATCTTAGGCAGGAAAGGAAGAGTGTCAAAGGTTCTCTCTGAGTCTTTTGTTTCTCAATAACCAATTTAAAATCAATATCCCAAAAGGTGCAGTTTTGGGGTGGCAAAACTTTGGTGCCCTTGAAGATCAAACCTATATGATGAGACTAACTACCCTTTTGCTATTCGTATGTGTGGTAAGGAAGAAAGAGGGCTAAGCATGCTGGGAGGGCCTGCTGGTGGCATGTCTTATCTTGTCCGCTGGCCATACGCTGGCAGAAGTAGTAGAGGGGCCCAGACCATATGTGCTTTACTTTTAAATAAAGCATGGCTCCAATTATAAACACATCCCACTTAATGTTTTACAGTTAGATTAACAGCGTCATCCCTTGGAGGGGATTGAAGGAGATGGAAATAAGAAAGCAGAGACTACCTTCTCGCTGCATAGAGTCAGCATGGGTGCATAATCTATTATATTAGTGCCATAGCAAGTATAGTAGTCTGTTGGATATGCAGTGTATGTGAATAAAAGTTGACAGACAAGTTATGTTCAGGTAAGCAATAGTGAACATTGCTTAACTTGGAAACTTCTGGAAATTTATGGTTACTACCTCAGTCTTTTAGTTTATACTTTTAGTATAAAGTCAACTTTAAGTTTATATTTTCAACTCTAGCTACTCTAATACATTTAATTCCCATTTAGGTATTCCTTTGTCTTTTATAATAATCACCGCTAGTTTCTTAGTATGTCTAGTTAGAATTTGTTTCTAAAATACATTTCTTAGAGTTCTGAAGATTTCTGTTTCTCTGCCTTTGTGAAATTTTGGAGGAAAACTGTTTCTCCCTCTGGCTTAATTATGTTCAGAAAATAGTCATTAAAGAAAAATTGAACAGCATATTTTTTTATGAAGTCTCTGAAAATATGTTGTTACTAACATTGATAGACCAGTTATAGATTATGAATGCTTGATTGCAGAAGTTCTATATTTCTAAAACGAAAAATCTAATTTACAGGTCGAACATAATGATACCTACCTAAACAACTTTTCAGCAGTAGTTTCTGTTATCTTATAATGAAATCATTAGTATTTTGACTTCTCAATAGTTTGGGAAGTATTTAAGTTGTACCTATTAAAAGATATCCATCCTAAGGTCCAGGAAAATATGATAAGCTCTGAGTATGGTTAGCTGAGAGCTACTTAATATGTTGATATTCATACAGTGATATTTTATTCTTTATTTAAATAAGCACCCTTAAGTTAATATTTCAAGAACTGTAATAGAGAAAATAAATTATAATGTAACTAGTACCAGATTAGATATTGGTTCAAAAATCTGAATTTTTTTGTACTTAGTGTGTTGAGAGGATTATTATTAGCCAAAATCTAAAAAGAGCACTGGAGTAAAAGTGATGACATTTTTTTGAAGAGCTGTAGGAAAATTCTGACAGTGGAAGATCCTACATTAAGGAAAGAAGAACAGCAAGAATATAACCTTCTAAAAGTATATGTTAAAACCAGTCGATGTCTCCCTAGTCGATATGGCTTAGTGGTTAGAGTGTTGGCCCTCGGACTGAAGGGTCCTGGGTTGAATTCCGGCCAAGGGCACGCACCTTGGTTGCAGGCTCTGGCTTTCCAGGCCACAGGAGGCAATCAATCAATGTCTCTCTCTCTCTCTCTCCCTTCCACTCTCTCTGAAAAGCAATGGAAAAAATATCCTTGGGTGAAGATTAAAAAACAAACAAACAACAAAAAATCCCAATCTATGTCTAGAGGTACCATTGCAGAATCGAAGGAATAAATTGTTATGAGTGTAGGTTGGGAATGACCAACATGGATGCAGAATTTTATGAGTGTGGGAAGATTACTCAAGTTGCCTATAGTCTCTAGAACTGGCAGAGATGAGCAGTAGGTTTGGCATCGTCTTATACTAAGGACCAAGCTGGGATGGTCTCTGAAATCTCTGAACCATGGGAGGTCATCATGACCAAGGTAAATAATGGTCCAGGTGGACAATATTTTGTAACACATTGCCTATACTCAAATAGTAACATTTGGAAGCATGTTTTATTAGTGTAGTTTTGTGTATAAAGATATTTAGACTTAAAGATGTTAAGAGACTTACCACATTTATCCAGTAAGAAGATGCCAGGCCTAAAATTCATACCTATGGATTCTAAATCCAAGTTCAGTGCTCTTTCTACTATGTCAGGAGGGAGAATTATCACCCCCAGGCATTTCACACCATATGTGTTTCAGTTTTCAATTAGCCAAAATACTAAATTATCCAGAATGCTTCATTCCTTAATAATGCTGTTTAATAAAAATAATGATGCCCGGCCGGGCGTAGCTCAGCGGTTGAGCGTCGACCTAGGATCCAGGTGATCGGGGTTCAATTCCTGGTCAGGGCACATGCCTGGGTTGCGGGCTCGATCAGTGACTCTCATCATTGATGTTTCTATCTCTCTCTCCCTCTTCTTTCCTTTCTCTGAAATCAATAAAGATATATTTAAAAAAATAAAAAAATTAAAAAAAATAAAAATAATGATAGGTTTATTGGTAACTACTCAACTTTCATTTGAAGGGCATATTATTCAGGTATTAGCTTTGAATACACTAGCTATATAACAGTGTTTTGTAAGTGTTCTCCAAGCCCAGCCATCTGAGGCCCTGCCCACCAAGTGTGGAAGAAAATAACCCCAGTTGGTGTCAGCGGTAGTGTTCCGAGGACCTAGGTTCTTATCTTCCCTAAAGAAGGAATTCAGATGAGGGACGTAGAGAGCAGGTAGTGGTTTATTAGCACAAGGAAAGTACACTTGGGAGATTTCCAAGCGGGCGACTCAGACCTAATTGAGTGCTCCCCTTGGTTACAAACTTGGGGCTTCTATGCTTGGACTTCTCCCATCCTGGCTACACCCCTCCCCTCCCCTCCCCACTCCCCAGCCCCCCCCCCATTTGTACCTGTCCATCACATTCGCACATCTCTGCCAGTAGTGGGCAGTCCTAAGCTTGTGCTGTTTTGAGGCCATGTGCCTGCTCTTTTGATCATTTTTGCCCTTCTGTGTCTAGCGTCCCCAGTGGAAGGTCACATAGCGGTCCTTACCTATTTGTTAGTCCCTCTGTGCCTGCTGCTCACAGCTGAGCACCTGCCCTAGGCCATATCAGGAACTTGAAAACTTCAGTTAGCCATGTGGTCATCAGCTGATGGTTATGTTTAAGGCTAGTATTTCCATTCTTCATCTGTCTTCTCACCCGGCTCATGTCTAGCTAGCTACCTAGTCTAACACTGGTGGCAATGTACTTGAATTATATTTAGGAAGCAGTCCTGAAAGCTCTCTTTCCCCCTTTCTCATTTTTATTCCCAGGACATTAATTCAGGTCTAGTTTTTAATTTAAACCATCATGTGGGGACGTCTTGTACATTACTCCAAATCCTATTGGATGCGTCTCTTACTACAGTCGGTAGTATACTAAGTGCTCTCTTGACGATATCTCTCAACCTCAATTAGGCAGTCTCACCTTGGGCAAGGGTTTCCTCTAGCTTCTTGCTCCAAGGCTTGTTTTGAGGATACAGCTTGGAACTCTTGGAAGAATGTTATGGACAACTGGGGTTGGCGTGTCAGTGTCTGTGGAGCTACCCTTGGCCAAAAGGGACAAAAATTAATAAATAAATACTCTGCCTATTGTCCTCTGGGCTGTAAGTTCTGACACGTCCTGCAAGAACAAATACTGGTGCCTCAGCCTGGTCAGTAGTGAAACAACACATCTTTTAATTTGCTTTCTTTATTTCCTAATTAAATCTTCACCTACAATTTTGTTGGGATTACAGTTGCCTTGCAAGTCTTCGTCCATGGCTCTGCCTTTGAGGGAACTCGTGCTAACCAAGCAAACATATAGAGAAGTGGCTTAGTTTTCTCGAAATCTAGTGCACTGTTTCAATTGTACTGAAGAGAAACCCAGAGAAACAGGAGGCTGCAGCTAGCAATAAACCTTTAATGAGCGCTGGCACCCATTTAGATATAGAATCCAAGGAGAACTGGCTGAAGTTTCTGCCCAATAGGATCACACGTTGGCAAGTTTCCTGGCCCAGCATTAAGCATATCGAGGGTAATAGAATGAGAATCACAGATCTGTGTTCCCTCTTCTCCCCCAGGCACCTGCTCCCTCCCTTGCCCCAAGCCTCCCAAGATTGAATTGTCTGACTCCGAATTTAATGGAAAACTCTGCCCATGGAACTGTATCTCAGAGCCGAAAGCAAAGTTAGTAATGAGCCCCAGGTGGTAAGTCCATTTGCTGTGCTGCTTTACAGGTTGACTGTAGCCAAAGAATTTTATCTTGTGCTTTCATGATGCATTTTAAAAGTATAGATTTACTTTATAACTAAATTCTATATATATTTTCCTATATATGTTTCATATGTACTTAGATGTGAAATTATTTTTCCTATAAAGAATCCTAATGTACTTTCGTACTTCCACTCTAATGACCAAAATAATGTTCAGTTTCATTATAAGCATCCATTACAGTACATGCAGTGAGGGATTATGCTCAATTCATCTTGCAGACTCACTTTAATTTTTACCTTTAAAAAACTGTAATTCCCTCTATCAGAAATAACAATTGTTTCCAGCGTTACTACCAATCATGCTAGTAAAATATCAAGTAGCAAATATTTTATATGGCATGTTTTAATGTCTCACTTCCTTTTTATTCTTTCCAGAGAAGTGAGTTACTAAACTAGTGTCATTTTAATGGACCAGATGACTGCATACAAAATATTTTAATATGAACATCTTTTTTTTTTTTCACTTCAAATGGACCTATGTAATGCAGTTAAGGCTTATTACAGAGTAAAATAGTTGATGAATCTATTTTTCACTTTTTCTGAGCACTAAAGTACCCTCAAGGTAGACTCTTTGATACACATGCCATATCTACTTGAAAGCTGTGTTTTATAAGCTGGCCTTCAAAGCAGAGAAGAGAAATTTGTGAATTAATTTATTTGGTAACTTAATTGCATTTTCAATGTCATAAGCCTTAAAAATGTGAGTATTTCTCTGAAAATGTATGCATACTTAAGTAAGTCGCACATGGATTGGCTTATTATTAGTAAGAATAAAACAGTAAATTGAAATATTTTAATATCTAAGATTATATTTTACTTATCAAAGATTAATTAATTTTTGTAGTCGGCCCTCAGCCTGTCAACAGCACTTTATTACCTTATCACATGTTGATTCACGGTCTTACTTAAGCTAAAAATATTTTTGACTTTCAAAAAGAAATAAAAATAACCTTTGAATTTTATTCATGGATTTAGTTAGAGTGCTTCAGTGTTCATGTTAGTTATCCTTTGATCATTTCCTCTTAAGATCCGGATATATAAAATAGATGATAAGCTTGAGGGCTGCATAATATTAAAATATGCAATATTTAAATTCTTATGGAAATTCTCAAGTTCTTTCAATCAATTTTACTGAACCCAACAGAGCTAGTCCTAGATTCCATACTTATTTCCCTAATGCAGTTTCAGTGACAGTAAAGAATGGTGCTAGGAAACTAATGTCACACAGTCAGTTGCTAGAGAGGTCTCTTCACACCGGGCAAAGCTCTAATCCACAGCTTGCAAGTTGGTAGAGACCCTATGGCTGATGAAGGATATTGCTGAGAGGACAAGCATGGCATTATGTAATCTATTTAATTTACTGAAAAAGCAACACTGTCCGAGGGAGTATGCTCACCAACTATTTCATTTGTTCCTCTTTCATTTCCTAGCCCTAAAATTAGCCAAAATGCTGTAAAAAATAATGGCCAATGGGCTATGGGCAAAAGTGAGGGGAGTTACACACAGTTCTGTAGATTGCAATTCAGATGCTGACCCCTCTGCCCCATGGAAGAGTGGACTTCTGGAGGACAGCTTTACTGCAGAGTTGCTTGGAGATACACCAAACTTTGTGAGAGAGGAAAATAAATTTTTGTTTCTATAAGACACTAAGATTGGGGGTTGTTGGTGCAGAATAATGGAGCTTAAATTGGGGAGCTTCTGTAACAAAAACCTAAAATGTGGGGCAGCATGAAACTGATGTCAAAGCCTAAAAAAGATGATCTTTACAATAGTAAAATGTTTGGCAAATGCACACCTGCAAGGTTTGAGGAGTCAGATAATACACCCAAACACAAAACATAATAAAAATACCACCACCAAAAACAAGAACAAAATGCGTGGCTTTAGGAAACGAGAGGTTGACAGTTTTAGAATTTTGAGTACTTGTCAGTGGTTGTGTTTGGCAGGATACTACAAGTTGGGGATGAGTCTGGGTAATAGTTGGCCGATTTCTAAGCAAATATGGCAAATAGACAAAATCTGGGTCTCTCAGGGTTATGAAAATCCACTGTTTCTGGACTCCTACCATTAAAAAATCAGATGAAGAAACTTTTGAAGGATAACAATCCAGAAAGTCTTTAAATTGATTTAACTGCCTCAGCGGGGAAAAAATCAGGCTAAGGGCATGGAGTCAGTAAATACTTTCAACTGAATAAAATGACAGGCAAAAATCTGATTGGGGTGCAGAAATGTACACAGCCTCGAGACATCCACATTTAAATTCCCAGGGATGTGTAGGGAGCAGGAATGAGCACAAAAATGACAGTGAATCTGAAACTTCTCTTGGGAAGACTAAGGTTGCACATGTGAACTCATTGGAATCAAATGTGTAAGAAGCTTAGTTTTGGGGATGTATTACATCTTAGAACCAAAAGCTTGAGTCTAAGACTCCAAATCACTTTTAGGGCCCCAACATTTCAGACTAAAGAAATGAGATAGATACCCCTTCAGCCACTAATGTTTGCCTTAGTCATGGGCATGAAGGATACAGACAGATTCAAGATCCACAGAGAACACTGGCTGATAGTCACGCCTTCCATAGAGCATGGTCAAGAACTAATCTGTGACATTTTCTGCTTTTGCAGTGCCTGCCCAGTGGGGCTGCAGGATGGATGTGTAGCAGACATCCCTGTATGTATGGAAATGTAAAGGTACAAATGGAACGGTTAGTAAGCTTACTGCCTCTCACATTTTTTTTATATTCTCAGTAACTCAAATAGACTACCTCACTGTCTCACCCATTCTTCCTTCATCTAAAAGGTAGTGATTTTTCTCTTTATTCTGTATAAGCTTTATTATTACATTGGATGTGGAAGGGAGTTAGCGTGTATTTTTAATCCGGAGGTCTTCAAACCCAGCCAAGCCATACCTTGACCTGATGTGGACAGTGCTGCATATCTCTCAGAGATAAGCTTTTGTACTGGATGCACTGATGGGAGGGAACTTTGGGCTTTCTCCCTGGAGGAGAAATTACATGTGAAAGGAATATTTAGAGGACAGAAGGGCAAATTAAGGCAGAGATATAATGCCCACTGAATAAACCATTTCTTTCTTTCTTGTTCATCATCTTTGCAGCTAAGCAAGTGCATAGGAGTAATGTTACTAATGAACTGAGAGCAGAAGTGACCTGTGTCACTGAAAAACTGATCTTATAGGCAAGTGTGATCTTTTATTTTCTCTTCCCCTGACTAACAAGTGTAGGTCCAGGTTCTCCATCAGCCAGCATCACTAAGTGGCCTCATGGAGGGTGGTGGTTGTCAGATCCACAGGGGACAGTGAGGGATAAGATACAAGAAGGAACAGCATTATCAGGCCTTTTTTGACTGAAACATGGATGATTGATTAGCCATCCCCCCAAAATATAAGAATGGCAAGGAGAAATATTTTTCATTGCATTGTAATTTTATTTCCCCTTTAAAATTTTTAGAAACAAATGCAAGACCCTTGGTAATACATTTTAAAGGCAGGGAGTGCCTTTTGCAGATGCATTCATCACTACATTTTTTTACTCTAAGTAACCCAATGCAGATAAACATTTTAATTGTCCATATGCATACTAAGATTATAATGTATAAAAGAATTATTTTGCAATGAACAGATATTTCTCTTAATAAAAAAACCACAAACATTTTTATAGCATTTAGTACACCATGCACATATTCAAGCACATTTACATGTAACTATTTAATCTTCAAAATTCTGTAAGTTGATACTAAATTCCTTTATTGAACATGTGAGAAATGTAATGTATAGAGCCTAGATAACTTGCCCAAGCTCAACAGCTAGTGAGTGGTGGACTTGGAACATGAACCCAGTCAGCCGTGGTCCAGAATCCCTGTTTTAAACACTGCACTAGTTAACTGCTTCAAGTTAATATCGAGGCTCAGCTAATTGGAGTGGGTTCATAAAGCTCTCAAACTAATACTATACAGGTTAATGCCTCTTTAAAAAAGAATTACAAATAAAATTTAACAAACAAACCAAGAGGTGATTTTTTTTCCTATTACAAACATATTTTTAAAGAGACAGATTCTCTTGAGTCACTTATAGTGTGTTTTCATTTCTAGAAAATTCATACCTGATTTCAGAAAGCCAGGTCTACCTGCACAGCTGTGTGGAGCATAGAGATACATATATCCTGGTGGATCAGTGGGCTATAATCAATAGAGGCAAGGGAGGGTAAATAGTATTATTATTGTATAGCTTATCTCCCTTATTATGGCAGGAATAGAAGTGTAGTTTTGTATAATTTATGTGCAAAGATGAGAATTTATTTGTAATGACTGTATTGCTTTTCATTTTCATTTGTAAATTACTCAGCTGCTTTTTGTGATCAACACTTGTGCTTAAAAATTGCATTTTGAGGACATTAGTTCATCATATTCATTCATCATCTTCATTCATGTAATTAATTATATTTATCTAATGCTTTGAGTTCTTTTTTATATGTTTTTGGCACAGGTACCCAAGACAAATTAGAGACCTTTTTAAGAATGATTTAAGACATATAATTTTTAGAGAGAGTTCTCTGAGTAACTTTATGTTTCAAACACAAATTTTAATAAAGTGTTGATCATAGTAATCTTAAAAAGTACTGTTAAAGCAAACATTGCACCAAAGTTAAACAGGCAAAGTTAAACTTGATTCAAGGCTATTGGAAGAGGTTACGGAGGCCAGATCTCCGTCTAAGTTCAGCTAGAGTTCTAAGAGCTGGTGTGTGTGTGTGTGTGTGTGTGTGTGTGTGTGTAAGAGAATCAGAGGTCATCTGTGTTTGCCCATTGGCTCCTGAATTAGAGGATTATTTGCATTTCCCAAAACAGGACCTGTACAGATCTCTGACTTAGTAATTTTTATCCTTTAATAGATTTAATAGATTCTTATGGGGAAAAATTCTTGTTGGGGGGCTGAAAAAGAATCATAGAACAGGTGTGGATGGGAGAGAAAGAAAAATAAGACTACTTAAGACAGATTTGATTATATGTTTTTTCCAAGAGAAAATGCAAAGTCTAACCATCATATAATTTTTAATACTCCGTTGTGCAAAAGAAAGAATGTTTGCATTGGACTCTAGCATACTATTCTATAAGAAAGATCTTCTCTAGGGAAGACAGAGAGAATGGAGATGCTGGATATAGAGTGTTCTCATTTGTGTGTTAGAAGTTTTATGATATTGATGTTTAAACTATCCTCTTTCTACTCACTACATAGAAACTTTCAGTGGTCTGGATAGAAGATCAAACCAGCCACAATATTCCTTAAGCCAAAGCCTAATCCAGAGCAAGGCCCTAACTCTCTTAATTCTGTGAAGGCTTTAAAGAGAGTGCGGAAGCTGCAGAAAAAAGTTTGAAGCTAGCAGAGGTTGGTTAATGAGGTTTAAGGAAAGAAGCCGTCTATATAACATAAAAATGCAAGGGGAAGCAGCAAATTATGCAGAAGTAGCTAAAATAACGAATGAAGTTGACAATACTAAAAAGCAAACAAACAGATTATTCAGGTTCATGAAAGAGCCTTCCATTGGAAGAAGATGCCACCCAGGACTTTCAATTCTGGGCTCCAAAGCTTCAAATGACAGGCTTTAAGTTGAAACCGATGCTTATTTACCATTCTGAAAATCCTAGAGCCCTTAGGAATTATGGTAAATCTTCTCTTTCTTGCTCTATAAATAAAACAACAAAACCTAGATGACAGCACGCTGTTTGCAACATGGTTTATGGAATATTTTAAGCCTACTATTGAGATCTACAGCTCAGAAAAAATGATTCCTTTCAAAATATTACTGCTCAATGTCAATATACCTTGTCACCCAAGAGCTCTGCTGGAGATGTGCAATGACATTAATGTTGTTTTCATGTTTGCTAATGCAGCATCCATTGCACAGGCCTTGGATCAAAGAATAATTATGACTTTCATGTGTTATTATTTAGGAAATACATTTAATAAGGCTAAAGCTGCTATAGATAGTGATTCCATTGATGGATCTGGGCAAAGTAAATTGAAAACCTTCTGGAAAAAAAACATGTTACATGTCATTAAGAACATTTGTGATTCATGGAAAGAAGTGAAAATATCAATATTACCAGGAGTTTGTAAGAAGTTAATTCTAATTCTCATGAATTTCTTAGATGGGATCAAGACATTAGTGGAACAAATAACTGTAAATGTGGAGAAAATAGCAAGAGAACTAGAATTAGAACAGCCTGAAGATGTGACTAAATTGCAGCAATTTCATGATGAAACTTTAATGGATGAGGAGTTGCTTCTCATAGATGAACAAAGAAAGTGGTTTCTTGAGATGGAATCTACTTACTCCTCATGAAGATGCTGTGAAGAATCCTGAAATAAAACAAAGTATTTAGAATATTGCATAAACATGTTTGATAATGCGGCACCAGGATTTGAGAGGATTTACTCCAATTTTGAAAGAAGTCCTGCCATGGGGAAAATGCTATCAAACAATATTACATGTTACAGAGATATCATTTGTGAGAGGAAGAGGCAGTCGATATGGAAAACTTCGCTGTTGCCTTAGTTGAAGAAATTACTGCAGCCACCCCAGCCTTTAGCAACCACGCCCTGATCAACCAGCAGCCCTCAACATCAAGGCCGCACCCTCCACCAGCAAAAAGATTAGGACTTGCTAAAGACTCAAATGATGATTAACATTTTTTAGCAATAAAGTATTTTGTTGTGAAGGTGTAAACCCATTATTATTTTTTATTCTATTAGTTTCAGGTGTACAACCCAGTGATTAGATATTATATAACTTACTAAGAGCTCATCCCATTAAATCTAGTACCCATCTGACATCACACATAATTATTACAATATTATTGACTATATTCACTATGCTGTACTTTACAGCTTCATGACTTCTCTGTAACTACCAATTTGTATTTTTTAATCCTTTTACCTTTTTCACCCATTCCCCTAACCCTCTTCCATCTGGCAACCTTCAAAATGTTCTCTGTATCTATGGGTCTGTTTCTGTACTGCTTGCTCACTTATTTTGGGGTTTTTTAGATTTCACATATACGTGAAATCATCTCACATTTGTCTTTCTCTGAGTTATTTCACTCAGCACAGTACTGTGTAGGTCTATCCATGTTGTTGCAGATGGCAAGATTTTTTTTTGCCTGCCTGATCACTCAAGCTGGGCACTCCAGGTGCACCCTTTTGTGGCCTGTGTACACCTTCCTGTTGTAGTTGAGCCTTGATTGCTGTTGGCACATCAATGGGAGGAATTTACCTCCAGGGCCCATGGTGTTGAGGCCTGGCTGCAATCACTGTGGAGAATTAGCTGTTCAGGAGCTGACCCCACATAGCAGGACTTACTTCAGTGCGACCCTGATGCCCTCTGCGTTCACCCCTTGAGTGTGTTGTCACTTGTAGAGGTGGTCGATGGTGCTTCAACTTGGTCTGAAGCTGTCCACTGGTTGCACTGTCCCTGAGGACTCCAGAGAGGTGCAGGCCAATGTCAGCCTCCACTTTTGCTCACCCAGGGCTACCTGGCATGAGGTACAAAGCTATCCGTGGATGGCTGCTATTTGTGCTGGGCTTGGAGGTGCCCAGGAGAGGCCAAGCTGTGAACCAAGGCCGGCTGCTGCTAGTGCCAGGCCTGGGGATATTTAGCGAGAGGTACAAGGCATGCTGAGGCCAGATGCTGCTTGTTTGAGAGATTTCAGGAAAATTTGAAGCATGAACCAAGAAAGGCCATTTGTATGGAAAAGCCACAGGAAACAGCTTGGGTGGGCCAAAAACTTGGGTGGGGTGTGGTCTCAGGGAATCAACAGAGTGTGGCAAACAGTGTTTGCCAGGTTGATGCAGACTCAGATGTGCCACCTGCTAGCGGCTCTGTTGGAGGGTCTCAGAAAAACAATGGCCTCTGCCAGCAATTCTGTCAGTGAGAAAGCTGCCCCTCTAGCTCTTGCCCTAATGCCAAACAACTCAGTTCCCCCCACATGTCCCTGGTGTCTTTTGAGCTCTTCCCCAGCACTGGAGCTCAGAGAGAGTGAATTTGAATAAGTTCCTGCTCGAGCCCTTTAAGAGGACAGCCTGGGACTCCAGGAGCCCTTTGTTTCACTCAGTCACAATCCCTGTTGGTTTTTACAGCCAGGAGTTATTGAGACTTCTCTCCCTGGCACTGGAACCTTGATCTGGGGAACCCGGTGTTGAGATGGGACCCTTCACTTCTTGGAGGGGGGGGTGTCTGCAGCTGAGAATCTTTCAAAACGTTTACCCACTACATGTGAGTGTGGGACCCACCAGTTCTGCATCTCCCCCCGCCCCGTTCTACCAGGCTAGCTGTGACTTCTTTATATCTTTAGTTTTAGGACTTCTGTCCAGCTAGATTTCAGGTGCCTCTGAATGATGGTTGTTCTGTAGTTTAGTAGTAATTTTGATGTGGCTGTGTGAGGATTCACATCCTGCATTTACCTATGCTCCCATCCTGACCGGAGCCCTCAGCAATAAAGTATATTTAATTAAAGTATGTGCATTGGTTTTTAAGCATAATGCTATTAGACACTTAATAGGCTATAGTATATTGTAACCAGAACTTTTATATGCACTGGGAAACCAAAAATACTGTGTGACTTGCTTTATTGTGAAATTTGCTTTATTGTGGTGGTCTGGAAACAACCTTCATCATATCTAATGTGGAGAAATGAGAATCCCCATATATTGCTTATGGGAATGCAAAACGTTTTAACTGCTTTGGAATATAGCTTGGTAGTTTCTCAAATATGAAAGAGAGTAATCATATGATCTAGCAATCATACTACTAGGTATATACTCAAGAGAAATGAAACTAGATGTCCATATAAAAACTTATATACAGCTATTCAGAACAGCATTATTCATAATAGCCCAAAATTAAAAACTGTACCCGATGTCCATCAAATAGTGAATGGGTAAACAAAATGTGATATATTCCTGCAATGGAACACTATTCAGCCATAATAAGGAACGGAGTAGTAAAACTCCATGCTACAATATGGATACACACCAAAAACATTATGCTAAGTGAGAGTTCAACTCTGAAACCCTCATATTTTATGATTTCACTCAAATAAATTATTCATAATAGGCAGCATAGGAAGTGACTAATAATGGATACATGATTGATGAAAATGTAAAATTAGATTGTTGCGATGATTGCAAAACTTCATTAAAGTTTTACTATATTAAAGCCACTAAACTAACTCTTAATGGGTGAGTTTTATGGTATGCTAATTGTGTCTTAGTAAAGTTGTGTTGTTGTTTTTTAAGGTAAGTGTCTAGCTTATGTTAACTATTTATTAAGCATTTTGATGGTTAGTACTTTTGAGTGACTCAACCAACTAAGTTGTTTAATCATAATTTTAAAAGGCCATATTATCTGCGTACTTTATCGGAACATGGCTGTAAGGAAGAAAATTTAACCAATTTATGGTAAATACTAGGATATTCAGTAGTAATAATAAAAATAACTTTTTAGTCCTTTGTTTTATTGTGAAAAACACTAAAGTCATCTACAAAAAGTGTGCCTTCCTTATTCAATTTTTTGCAAATAAATTGCTATTATGTATTTAATATAATGCATATTTTTAATAAACTGGAATATCTAAAAATATTCTTTTAATTTCACTGTCCATTTTATGCCCAGAGGTGAACAAAGCAAGGGCTTCTGCAGAAATCAGTTGGAAAAAGCATAGAATTTTAGCAGATGAAAATAAAAGTATACTTTGTTTCATTAGTTAACTGTCTTCATGGATAGTAACCAGTTTTAATAATTAGCTATGAAAAGATAAGGAGATGGAGGAGGTGATTCTGACAAACATTTATTTAGATCATTCTGAGCGCAAAGCGTTGAGCTAGAAACTGTAAGAGAAAAAAGGGCACAGTTGTTATTTTCAGGAAAATACTATTTAATCTGGGGAGACAAAGCACAGACACATAAATAAGATGAAAACTGATTATATTTAGCAAGTGCCGAGTATACAGTGGCACTGACAGTTCAGAAAGAGATCAGATTACTAAAAGCAGAGATAGTTTACACAATCTTTGGTGGAGAAAGAGGCGAAGGTTTGAACAAAACCTTGAAAGACAGTATTGCTCATTTATGAACATTAAAGCAGAAGCTCAGAGGGTTAAAGGACTCACATAAAACACTGTAGTAAATAAGCCTGTATTTGGTTCAAACAGACTTTCCACACTCCACATCTGGCATAATCTCTTATTTCCCACTGGCTCGAACTTTTGACTAGTGGTTCATGAAAGCACAGCTATGCTCAATAAAACCCTCACTGGCAGCATTTAGCGTTACTGGCTGCTGAAGTGCTATATTTCATTTGAAAGGGGAGTCACTATTGCTGGGCACTCACACTACAGGAAAAGGAACCCGTTAGAGTGGAAGGCAGAACCCCAGCTAAACTCCTGCTGCCACCCCAAGTGCCAAGGACAAGCTATTTGGCACAGCCCTGCAGCTCCCCGCCTGGAAGCTCTCTTTCAGGGGCTCTCCCTCTGCTGCCCACAGGTAACCAAAATTCTGAAGTGGCATGAACACCCCCTGAACACACCATGCCAGGCGCTGGATCTCCACCGTGTCAACCATTTGGCGATGTACAGTGGGAAACGACTGTAGCGGGTGGCAGAAGGTATGCTGAGTAGGTAACGGTAACATTTTCCTGAACTCATAACAGAAGTCTGAACTAAAGGGACATTCCATTTTTATTGATGGAAGCAAGATATTGTAATGCTATGATTTAATTTTTCCCACAAATCAGCTTATGAGGTCAAGTCAATTGCAAATAAAATATCTTTGACTTTTTTTTTAATTGGCAAAAGTTCTTAAAATTTCTATGGGAGAAAAAATGAGTAAAAAGAACCTGAAGCATTTGGAGAAAGGAAAATAATGAGAGGTGCTTGCCTTCCAGATATTAAAATATATATATTAACACTATAATAGTCAAAATCAGTGTGATGCTGCTCCCAAAATGAGAATAGCCTATAGCATATTTTTGAGTGAAAAAATAAATTACAAAGTAGTGTGTGTGTGTGTGTGTGTGTGTGTGTGTGTCTGTGTAGGGGCATATTTTAAAAGTTGAAAACCAGTGTGATATCCTCTGGATATTGAATTGCTTTGATTTTTTCCATTCTTCTTTATATTTTTCTGTAATTTGTGAAGTGTTACAATAAACATTATTTTCATAATGAACTATAAATTTATTTGAATTAAATTTAGAGAAGCTACTAAAAATATTAAAGGATATAGCTAATATATGTAAAATTTTGTAGTGGGAAAAGTCTTGGTGTGACTATAATTCAAATAAGTAAAAATATAATAGATATGAGTATAGCACTGAAAATCTTTTAATTATAAACCAAGTTAAAAGGTTCAATGCCAATTAGAAAATATTTTAATATTTTAAACATATAACACAAGGTTACTATTAACAGCCTAAGAGCACTTCTATGTGCAGGCATACCTTGTTTCATTGCACATCACTTTCTTGAGCTTTGCAGATACTGCGTTTCTTACAAGACCCTCCACTAACAAAAAGATTAGGACTCACTGAAGGCTCAGATGATGGTTACATTTATTAGCAATAAAGTATTTTTTAATTAAGGTATGTGCATTGTTTCTTTACACATGATGCTATTAGACATTTACAGTGCAAACATAACTTATATATGCATTAGGAAACAAAAAAATTCATGTGACTCATTTTATTGTGATATTCACATTTTTGTAGTGGTCTGGAAATGATCCTCAGTGTCTCTGAGGTATGCCCATAATTTAAAATCAGAAACATCAGCCCTGGCTGGTGTTGCTCAGTGGTTAGAGTGTCAGCCAGTGCACCAAAGGGTAGAGGGCTTGATTCTCTGTTAAGGGCATGTGCCTCAGTTGCAGGTTTGATCCAAGCCCTGGTAGGGGCACATGTGGGAACAACCAGTCGATGTGTCTCCCTTTTTCTCTCTCTCTCCCCTTCCCTTCCTCCCTTCCACTCTCTAAGAATCAACGGAAAAGGTATCCTTGGGTGAGGTTTAACAAACAAACAAACAAACTAACAAACACAAATTAAAATCAGAAACACCAATAAAAATGAGCAAAAATCGCCCGGCCGGGCGTGGCTCAGCGGTTGAGCATCGACCTAGGATCCAGGAGATTGAGGTTCGATTCCCGGTCAGGGCACATGCCCGGGTTGCGGTCCGATTCCCAGTGAGGGGCGTGCAAGAGGCAGCCGATCAATGGCTCTCTCATCATTGATGATTCTCTCTCTTTCTCCCTCTCTTCTCTCTGAAATCAACAAAAAGATATATTTTTAAAAAATGAGCAAAAATCATGTACAGTAATTTCAAAGAAAGAAGAAATAAATAGAAATGTCCAATAAAGATACAAAAAGGTGTGTTTAACCTCACTAAATTTAAAAAATGCAAACAAAAGCAACACTGAAACTACCTTTCTGTCTATCATACATCCCGATTTGGATGAAAACGAATGAAGATATCTGGTAAGAAATGAAATGGATACTCCAGTGCTTATGTGAGTTTAATTAAAATAAACTCTGGATCACCAGTTGACAATAAATATCAAAATCTAAAAATGTGATTATCCTTGAATCAAGTAATTTCACTTGTAATAAAACCAAAAGATATATTTGGTTGGTAATCAAAGATGTAGATGCAAAAATGTGCACCACAGTATATTAAATATGCTTAGCATTTAGTTACAGCCAGATAATCCTACATGGGATTATCTGATAACATTATATTCACCCATACAAAGAATATTATGGAGAAAATAAAAATGATGCTCTAGCCCAGCAGTGTGGCTCAGCGGTTGAGCATCAACCTATGATCCAGGAGATCTCGGTTCGATTCCCAGTCAGGGCACATGCCCGGGTTGCGGGCTCGATCCCCAGTGGGGGGCTTGCAGGGGGCAGCTGATCAATGACTCTCTCATCATTGATGTTTCTATTTCTCTCCCTCTCCCTTCCTCTCTCTGAAACCAATAAAAATATATTTTAAAAAATGATGCTCTAAATCAGAGATGATTATTCTAGTTTCCCCGGGAATCTGTGGATGGGCTTCAAAGGGTTTGCTAATCCCATGGCAGTTTAAATCAAGTTTCTGTGCATGGAACAGTATCTGTGCATCTGGGGAAGCACAGTGTCTCAGGGTCTGTAGTCTTTTTTGTTTTGTTTTTTGTCCTCAAACAGTTCTTGGCCCTTAGTTTAAGGAGCACTGGATGTAGTGTTCACAATTTATTGTCAATTAAAAGCAGCATTTTATCATTATGTCATGTTTTGTGTATGACATACATTTATAAACATATGCACATTTATTCATTAAATGCTAAATTATGATTTTTCATCTTGCTTATCTATTTGCTTATTTTGTCCATAAAATACTATATTACATACTTCACAAATATGAATAGAATTAGTATAAAATACTGTGCTACAAGATTTCACACAAAAATAAGCTTAGGTCTGCAACATGACTAAGTGAACTGCTGAATGTGGAGACAGGTCCCTTCCCTCAAATATTTGCTTTCCTACTATGTTAATATACAAAGTTTATAAAATGTACCTGTGATATCTCATACAGACTCTGTCTAAAATTCGGTGATATAAGAGAGGCCTGTAAGTTTGCTGCTCAAACTGATCTTTTGCCAGCGTCTATTTATAACCAAAATTCCACTAAAACAATATTTTGGTTAATGAGTTATTTGAAGAATTCCTTATTAAAATACATGTTACTAGGGAAGAGAGGATTTTCAATATAACATTCGCATGAATCAGAGCCTTAGGCAAGCTATCAAGTTTTAGGAAGTAGAAAGTAACCATTGCCTACAACAGGTTAAAATATTCCTGGAGCTCAGAAGATTTCAGAAGTAGTCCAGGATACACAGGTATTTCATTATTAGTATAAAAGCAGTTGGGAGTCTTAGAGGTGAGGGTAGGAGTCAAGGAGGTGGGCAACGCTGAAAGGAAAGGTGCCAACTGATAGCTCAGACTCTAAGTGACATGGCCATGGACAGGACCATCACCCTACTGAAGGTCCTTTTAGTCACATGATCCAAAGTTTAAGGCATTAAATTTTAAGAATTCTGCTTATATTTTGTGAGGATATTCATATTAATACTTTCTTCTTTAAAAAAACCATATAGCTTTGCTTTTAAAAAACAAACCTCCAACAATTTGTGCTGTTCTAAATACAGAATTATCATGTGGAATTGATGCCTCTCCTTCACAATCTAGCAGAAGGCCAGACTTGCAAAAGTTTTGCACTGAGCTCTGAGATAAAACAATAAACAACAGTACTTCACATCTTATGTACTTTATATTTTATTTTCAAAGTTTTTAATGTTAATATTATTGCAGATAAACTTTTTTATGCTGTTTAGATTATTTTTGTGTTAAGCGAAATCTACATCCAGCATCTGTAAAAAAAATAGCACAGTGTATTAAAAATGATAAACAAATAACAGCAAACTCAAACCTTCTAACAATAAAGTGGAGGCAAGAGAACTGAGTACCAGTAACAATTCTCATAGGAACATGCCATGGGCCTCAGGGATCTCAGCTGTAATATGAGAAGGAGGATAACTCAGCAGTTAAAGTTCTTCCTCCACCTTTCTTTCATTTGTTTCTTAATTTTTTCTCTCACAGACCCCCTTTGAGGATCTTGTGATATCTCATAATGATCTTGAGATATCATACAGATCATTAAATACAAGAAGAATTTCACCTACAGATAACCAGGACCAGCTTCGTGGCCTGTGACCTGTAGAGTCCTGCGGGGCCCATGCACTTGCTTTACTGCTCTACTCTCACCGTCTAGAAATTCTTCCTTTTTAAACAAGTGGCTCCACATTTTCCCTGTGTACCTCAAATTATGTAGGTGGTGCTGCCTGTATTTCTTGAATCAATTATGAAGCTTTGGTCAAAATGTTCTCTAAAAAATAATCTCTTTAAGGTTTCAATCCACTCTTTGTATATCATTAAACCTTATTGATGTTCATGGTTGTTCTGGAGGATCTTCTTTAACCGTATCCCTGAAAAAATAGTGCGCCCTGTGTATTAGAAAACATTTGGTTTCTGGCTCAAATAAGGGGATTATGAAGAGGGCTGGCTTCATTTTAGATAATTCTATTCAGTAATGATGATATTCTTTCAGTTATGTTCACTGGTTTTGAACTAGAATTTCTCAGAATGCTCCATTGTGTGGTGTTTTATTGATATAGCTGGTATTAAAATTCAAGTGAGAAGACATTTTTTTTCCCCAAAGAACAAATGTAGATGATGAACTATGCCTAAAATCATATCATTCTATTATCCTTAAGAATCAAATCCCAAGAATGCATGTTTTTTAAAAAAGAGAGAACTCTCTTGGGCTTTTTATGATTAAATGAGCAATTTCCTTTTTAAACATTTTTTTCTACTTATTCCCAACCATATGTGTCAACCACAGAAAACTTGAAAAGGTACAGAAGCATAATATGAAAGTAACTCTTATTCTGAAATCCAAGATTACAAACTTTCTTTAAATTTTTTAAGAACAGGTATAAAAATTGTGTGACTAATGTAACTATGGTTTGAGATTTTTTAATTTTAATTTTTGAGTAGTCCTAGACTCCAGCTGAGTTAGTAATAAAATATAAAACTGCATACAAGAAAATGGATACCAGCAATCCATTTGATTATTAAAGTCTTTTGGACATAGCTGGTAAAAGGACACATGGTTGACAAGTGCAGGAAGAGATCAAAGGAATGTGCTTTTCTGTCCGCCATTCTCTGTTGTATTATGTGGGGCATTTAAATGAGCTTTGAGGGAATATTAGTTCACACTTTGATATCTAAACTGCAGTGGTCATATTACTGGGGTTTGCCAATGTCTATGTGGAAAGTGGTCTGACTACTAATGTTTTCGGAATAAGGGAAAATTTGAGTTTTTGCCTATTCTTCAGAAATAAGTTTCCTTGGGTTTTTAATATTCTGGAGGCTTGTTTATGATGATGACATGGGAATTTTTAAATAGAGAAGTTATCCAAACTCTACAGTTTTTAATATTTTTATTTCACCTTTTAAAACTTTAAATTTAGATTATTTATGAAGAAAACATTAGTAAGAACAGCTATTTAACTGAAATAAAGATAGTTCAAGTGAATTTTCTGGAGAAAATGATCATAAGAGTAGCCTTTATTAAGATAGTCCTAACCTCAATGCATTGGCTTGCTAAGAAGTCAATTTACCATCAAATTTTCTTTCTTACAAATGTCATACTAGGAAAGGGATAAGCTGGAGTATACCATTGAGTTATGTCCATATTTTCACATATGAGTAGTTACCATTTCAATAGATAGCTTTTTATGATTGACCATTTGACTAGAAAAGAGGTCATTCTGATGAAAATTTAGATTTTACTATTAAAACAATTCTATGAACTCTCCGCCCCTGAGGCAGAATTAATAGACTTGCAATATTGTAATTCAGAAACACTAATGCTCCCCTCTTAGAGGATTAGCGCATCTTATAATAGAAACCCATTACAGAAAATACTTTTAAGTACCTTCAATTGTCTTTCATTTAAGCAGAAAGATATAATTAAAATGCACTGTTCGAAAGTGCAAATGTGCTGTGATTAGAGTACTAGTTCTTTATTTTTATAAAGTAAAAAGACCAATGATTGAAAATATTCTTACTTTTTGAAGTACTTACATATTCTAGTGTATATGTTTAGAGACACTGTGACTCATATATAATCCAGTTCTCAAAAAATTTAGATATGAAAACTAAAAATACAGTTTTATGTGGAAGCAAAAGTTATATGCACATGCATATCATTGGATTAGATGCAGTGGATAAGAGGGAGATAAAACAGAGGATGTTATACTTATGAAGGATACCTGTTCCCTGTTTAATAATGCTGATTCATGGATGCACGATGTTTTCTTTTATCACCAAATTATACTAATCTCTGATTATATTTTTTTAAGTATGATATATATTTTGAATATGCACTTCAAGTCTGTATTGTAGTTCTAAAAAAAAAAAATCTATATAATCTAATAGTAATCAGACAGTGAATGGGTTCAATTAAAAAATCAGGCTAAAATCCACATATCTTTCTATTTTTTTTCCTCTGGTACTGCCATAAGGATAGACATATCAATGGAATAGGAGCTTGATTCCAGACATACATTTATGTCTTTGGTTAACTTATTTTCACCAAGTGTGCCACCATCCATCAAGAAATGAGTGTTGTTTTTTTTTTTTAACAAATGGTTCTGGGACAAAGGATATTCACATGCAAAAAAATGCAGTTGAACTCCTACCTCACACCATATAAAAAGATGAATTCAAAATTGATCATAGACCTAAATGTAAAAACGAAAACTACAAAAACTCTTAAAGGAAAACATTGGGTTAAGCGGTGGTTTTTGACATATATTATCAAAAACACAAACAACAACACAAAAAATAGATAAACTAGACTTTATCAAAACTACAAAATTTTCTGCTTCAAAGTTCACCACCAAGAAAGGGAAAAAAGAATTCACAGATGGAAAAATATTTGCAATTCATATACCTTACAAGATACCTGCACTCAGAATATATATCCTTATAACTCAGCAATAAGAAGATAAATAATCTAATTAAAAATTGGGCAAGAGATAACTAGGATATCACTTAACCACCAGGATGGCTATACTAAAAAAGATATATAATAACTAGTATTCACAAGGGTGTGAGAATCTGGAACCTTCATTCTTTGCTAATAAAAAAGTAAAATGGTGCAGCTACTTTGGAAAACAGTTGAGCAGTTCTTCAAAATGTTAAAAGTAAAGTTTCTATATGACAGAAATTCCACTTCTAGGTATACACCCACAAGAAATGAAAACACGTATTCTTACAAAAACTTATACAGAGATGTTCATAATAGCATTATTAGTAGTCAAAAGTAGAAATAATACATACACACACACACACACACACACACACACGCATATATACCATTGATGGGAGTTTACATATAAAATATATAGGTATATATATGCACACATATAGATACTCTTTAAATTTTTATGTTATATGGATTTTATCCCTATAAATGTGTTGTATATGTATACACACACTCATATATACATCTCAATGGAGATATATGTGTGTGCATGCATGTGTGTATGTATGTTGGATACTGGAAGATGTTGGAAGAATAAAGAGGCTGTAGGAAATAAGCATTCTTGAGTTAATATATAGGGTGTCCCCCCCAAACTTATACACACTTTAACACTGATAGCTCAATTTTGAAACTGAAATGTATTTTAATAAACGTTGCCTTTATAATTATTCAAAGTGTGTATATACATTTTTTGGGGAACAACTTATATTATGCTCAATTAGATGATGAAGATTATGTTTCATGAGAGCTCCCAGAGGACACGCTATTCACCAAGGTTGTCATAAATATAGTGACGAGAGGGGTAGCAACATAAATAAGAAGTTCGGTGGTAGCTATCCTCTACAAGACAGCAGGGAAGGAGAGCAGAAGAGGTAGCTACAAACCTGACCTTACTGACATCTGTGAGAGTAGCGGGGCTCTGAGTAACAGAGGCCAAGTGGTGGCTGCATCTTGCATCTCATGGTACAAATCAGGAAGAAGAGCACGGCGAAGGCCACATTAGGTTTAGAAGGCAATACTTTTTCTACTTAGGGACACTGCCCCAACCCATTTATTGAGTGGCATGGAGGGCTGCCAGCTTTGAGCGGTGACCATAGCCACTGCTGCATCAGATTCGGATCATGATGCCATGGCTATGGCCATCAGATTCAGATCTGTCCTACCAGGTGGGTCTTGCTCTTGGCCTAGTTATTTAAAGTACTCGAAACAACTCTTTCTGGTAACAATTATTTTCCTCATTTTATAGATGAGCCCAGAGAGTTTCTGAGGTCATTTAACTAGTTGAATTACATTTTAATCAAAATTTATTTCATTCTAAGTTCATGATTTGTATATAATATCATATGTGTTCTCACACAATTATCAGCAAACACTCATATTAAATCCTTATAGAAAGATGTATTCTTAAGCAGGTTAAAATATTCTGGAGCTTCAGGTTCAAGAATGCATACATGACAAAGTTGAAGCTCAGATTGCTATTTTTCATTTTTAACAGTCACAGTCATAGAACTAATCTCTCTTTCATTGAGACATTCTTGTTGATCTAATTTTCAAATATGGTTATCTCTAGCTTCCCGCTATGCCACTGAAGACATACATGAGTTCTGTTTTCACTAATCAAAAGAATTCCAAAGAGGATGTTCACTTTTACGAAAAAGCTGTTAGTGAAATAATGTAGGTCTTTCGTGAAAGTGAAGTGACGTTACGTGAATTTTCAGAAAGTAGGGGGTGCTCTTCACGTTACGCCATTTCAGCTTATTAAAGTTTTCATAGAAACACTCTACTTTTGGATAGCATGGGGTGTTCTGGGGTGACCCGCGACAGACGACCACCAGAGTTTGTGTTTGACTTTTGGAGCCTTTATTAGCTGGCCAGCGGCTACAGTTGCAGCGTCTCACCCACGTAAGAGCCGAACTGCAGCCCCGACCTTCAGCTCTTCCCACATTTTATACTCAGTAACTACAAAGGCGACTACGGTAAAGGGGCTTCTAATAATTTGATAATTTGTTAGGTTGTCAACTTTTGTAACATGAAAAGGGGGGGACCCTTAGTAACATAAAAGGGATGATTTAAACACAATGTCTTACAATGAGTAATGGGGTTATGCTTGACCGGAGTGTGACTGGTTTGTTTTGTTTTTCTAAAGGCCTTCAGGGGGAGCGGTAATTCTTGGGCTGGCTTGTCAGGCCTTGTCCTGTACCATAGGGATCTTTTTCTACCTTTACTGTTAGTTCCTTAGGTGTTCTTCTGGCCATGGTGGCCAGAACAGGGGAGTGGGATTTTTAGTCTGTAAAGTTTCCTCTGAAATAGTTCTTGGCTTGTTTTCCAAGTTCTGATAGTGTTTTCTGCGTGAAGAATAGTTTATAACATTGCATTTTAATAGTGAGAACCAAATGAATGACATGTGCACTCAAATGCTGTACAGGCTGAGAAAAATATGTGTGAGAAACCATGTCTTACAGGAATAAAACATGGAAGACATTTGAGTTTGCCTGGAACTTTCTAAGACATGGTGGTTATTGTGTGTATATGAACAGTTATAAAGCAGATGTGTAAATAAATGCATTGGTAAGTAGAAGCTACCATAGGAAGTCATTAAAAGAAGAATCAGAAGCATTGCAAAAAATTAAATAATTTAAAATCTATGGTATTTGTTTATGGACAATGTTATTATAATTTTTACCAAATAGAAGGAGTTTGTCCACTCAGCACTAGCAGAGCCAAACTCTAAAAACCTGAGAACTGCAATGGAGATAGATTGGCTATTTTATTATGCATGGTAGCACTCAGGAGAATAGTAAGCAAATGCTCAAAAGCCTGAACTCCCCAATTGTTTACAGACAAGGACTTGTATAGAGCAAAATTATGAGTCCTTATGAGTGAGGGGTTTAGGGTCATGGCTCTTGCTGATTGGTCAAAAGTGGAGTAAGAGCAGTAACTCATAATTTCAGGGCTTGAGGCCAGCTTCAGTGTTCCTTAGTCTGGTTTCATGGGGAAGTGCTGGGGCTCATTCTGCTTTAGGGCTTGGAGCTGAAACACAGTTTAGGCCATGATGTTACCTTTAGCTTAACAGAAACCCAGACCTTGTGACCCTTAGTCAAGGCAATGCTTCTGACTGCTTTGGGGTTTAGTCACTGGTAAGGGAAAAAAGCTAAAGCTTACAGGGCAAGCTGTGAAGAAATAATAGGATGCTGGGGCTATATATTAAATCAAGATCATGCATTAAATCAGGACCCTTAATTTTATCATTACAATGGGCAAATGTTCTCTCATTTGCCATGGTCCACACCTGCTGAGTGTAATAAGTGAGACGTAGTTCATTCGTGCTGAAGAGAAAGAAATCCCCCCCTTCCCCACTTGATTCAATGGCTCATCACATAATTAAAATGACATAAAGCATATAACAGGAGAAATGAAGTTTTAATAGGTACACACAGGTGATTTATATAAGCATGAATTCCAGACAGTAAGGCAAAATGAGATATACATGTCATTCTGGACTGAGGGGAAGGAGGTGGGGTCTGGGGCTGCAAAGGGAAGTAAGGCAATTCACTGGGAGATGAAAAGCGTTTGTTTAGAAAACAAATGCTCTGGACCATCTGAGACAATGGGACAAAGAGAGGACTTTGTTCAAATTGGCAGCTAGGTTTCTCCCAGCCTATCACACATTGTTCAGATTAAACTATAGTTATCTATGGTGATAGCTCCTTGTCCGAGCAGGCCTTCTATCTTAAGCACTTTCAGGCAGTTAGAGGGAAAGTCGAAGGTTCTTACTGAGCCTTCTGGCCCTTAAAAATGACCAGCTTAAAATAATCAATATCTCAAAGAGGCAGATTTTGGAATGGCCCACTCTGTTCCTCTTCAGTTCATTAATATTCTGTAGCTGGTCCATGAATTCATTCAAGTTTGCCTAGTTCAGTAAACTTTGGCATTTCTTTGTGATGTTACTGGGATCCCCCGTGTTTGTGGTTTTTATTTTTACTTATTAATCCATCTGCCTGCACCCACTGCTCCCCCTCCCCCCCCCCAAAAAAAGTGCATGAACAGTAGTTTACAGTATTGAAAGAAAAATAGTTTAATATTGAATTGGCCACTGTGGAGGTGGGGAAATTATTGTCTAAAGACTCTACTCCTTGATGGTGTGTAGACTATAGATTATAGATTATATAGGGCAAAATCACTAGACACCATGACTTGGGGGTTCCGGGTTGTGCTGGGAGCTGGTTTGTCAGAGGTGAGGTAAGGGCAGTAAATTATTTCTTCAAGTCCCGAGGACAGTTCTGAAATCTGCTCCAGCTTTTCTCTGTCTTGTGTCATAGGAAAGTTACTAGAGGGTTGTTCCACCGTGGGGCTCAGGAGCTGAAATATAACTTAGGTCAAAATGTTATCTTTAGCCGGCCAGATGTTGGAGGCTTTTTTCTTTTTTTTTAAATATCTTTATTGATTTCAGAGAGAGAAAAGGAGAGGGAGAGAGAGAGATAGAAACATCAATGATGAGAGAGTCATTGATCGAGCCCACAACTGGGCATGTTCCCTGACCGGGAATCGAACCCTGATCGCCTGGATCCTAGGTCGATGCTCAACCGCTGAGCCACACCTGGCCGGGCATGTTGGAGCCTTTTGACCATCAGTGGGGTCTGGGCTACTGTCTTCTGCTGCCTCAGGGGTTACTCATTGTCTGGGGGAAAGGCTAGGTCTCTGTGGGGTATATGTATATATAGAGAGAGATAATTTCCAGAGCTAAGATTTAAAACTAAATTTTAATCAAAGTCACAGTGACCCTTGGTTTTAATGTGTTGGGAAGGAAGAAACTTTACCCTTCAAGGTTCTTTCAGGTGGTCTAGTAATTAAATCTACATGAGACAGATTACAAGAGAAAATAACCGAATTTAAATATATATGGGAACCTCACATACATGAGCAAGTTAGAGACCCCATATATATGAGAGGTTCAGGGACGGAAAGGGAAATGAAGTATATAGGACATTCTGAGCTAAGGATGAGGTAAGGCACCTTGGGGCTTCATATGGGAGCAAGGTCATTCTGAGGAGCTTAAGATTAGAGGGCCCCGGCTGGGCAGCTCAGTGGATTAGAGTGTCACCCTAGATGCCAATGTTGTGGCTTCTATCACGGATCAGGCACATACAAGAATCAACCAATAAAATGCGTAAATAAGTGGAATAACAAGTTTCTCTCTCTCAAATCAATTAAAAAAAGAAAAAAAAAAAAAGAGAAGGTATTCAGTAATTAGAAGTTTCTCCTGCCCTATAGATGGGTTATTTTAAAAATTTATTTCTGGTGTAACTCATTTTGGGAAAGACACCCCCCACTCCACCTCCACCTCCACCTCCAGTTGAAACCTTTAAGGGAGAGGTAAAAGTTTCTTGTGAACCTGCAGTCTCAATCACCTTCAGGTCCAAATAATTCACATGCCAGAGTAGCACACTTTGGGGGGGGCCTGTTCTTAAACACCTTGCTGACGGGCTATTTTGAGCCAAAACTTGCGGGTGCGGCCAGCTACTTTGGTCAGCAAGGTGTTTAAAATTACTTAAATTAATATAAGTGCAGACATGAGCTTTCTTGTGACTGGTCAACAACATTTGGACACAGAAACCATGTATACTTGAGAGTGTTCAGCACTCTTCAGATTTCATTTTAGTTTCCCTGATTTCTTTAGTCTTCTATATAAATAAATATATTCCCCTATGTTACTGGGAACCCTGGGGGAGTTTGGGCTGCCTGTCGCTGTATCCAATTCAACAGAGGCAAGGTTGAATCATATAAGGCATTTATAGAGAAGGCCAGGCAACTAAGAAGACAGGGAGCATATGAGCATCCAAAGCCTGCCTTGAGGAATGGCTTGAGGGATAGGGTTATATAGGGAAATGGGGTAAACTGAGGCTGGGAACGGAATGTGGCTATTGTGCAGCCCTGGAGGTCTCCAGGTGTCAGCTATTGTTCCTGGTCTTCTGGCAATGTCTCCATAAGATGATATCTTGACTCCTGGTTGGGTCGGCCTGACCATGCCTGTTCAATGATACATTGTCCACAGCTGTGTCACCTCCTTAATTGCTTTGTCAGGGATCAAGGGGAGTGTATGGGTGCAAAGGCCTAGGAAAAAGAAACTTAAGGAAAAAGAAAATTAAACCCCTGTTTACATGAGTATATGTGTTCTATAATTTCTAAGTGATATAATTATATTTCAGATTAAATCAGGTGCTCAATCTTTGGAAGTTGTAAGTGCCCCATCAACTAGACTAATGCACAATATAAGCAGAACTCTCCCTCTCTTTTAATTTGTATTTGTAGGGGAACAGAACTTGCCACCCCAAAATATGTCTCTTTAGCAGGTTGATTATTTTTAAGAAAGAGCAGACACAAGAGAACATCTGAAAACTAAGTAGAAGATACCCTTTTGTAAAATACATTTACATTTATAAAGGAAATTTTCCTCTCTGCACCAAGACAAGGATGACTTTAAATCTCTAGAAATGCTTATCAGTGGAGAGGCAAAGGCTCAAATCTACACAACATCCTTACCCTTGTTTGCTGTGCTTTTCCTGGTAACCTGCCATAACTGATGCCCATCCCCAATGTCTTCCTTTGTCTTTGGTTAAAGGTGGTATTTAAGGTAATGGCCTGTGCCATCTCTGAGAATTACTCATTTATCTGTGTCTCTCCCATGTATATAGGAGGAATACTTGTTATTAAACTTCTGTTTGTTTTCCTCCGATTAACCTAACTTATATAAATTTAATGATTAGACAAGCCACAGGATTCTAAAAGGGAAGAAGGGGAAAGTTTTTCTCTTTACATAGTCTTTTCAGTTAACCCATCTTTGAACTGGGTAAAATAATCATACTAACTGTTTAATATCCTCCCATGTCTATAAAGACTGTGGTACATCTACTTAATGATATGCTTTTGAATCGACAAAAATAAAAATTCATAGAAAATAATGTTAAGCAGAACAAAAGGCAGAATACAAAATTGTAGATTTGGTGTTTTTTTTCCAGAAAATATAAACTAAATTATTAGTAGAAAATATATTAAACTGTCAACCATGGTTAAATTATTATTTCTATATTTCTAAATTTTCCTTATTACCCTTGAGAACATAGAGTTAATAAAGATCATTTGGTATAAATGAAAATAAAAATGTTTAACAGAATAGAGGTAATATCAACAGAAAAATCCTTTAAAGTAATATGTCAAGCCCTGGCTAGTGTGGCTCAGTTGGTTGGAGCATTGTCCTGTGCACTGAAGGGTCATGGGTTTGATTCCTGGTCAGGGCACATACCTAGGTTGTGGGTTCTAGGGTGCAGTCAGGGTGCAGTCAGGTTGCATACGGGAGGTAACAGATCAATGTATCTCTCTCACATCAATGTTTTTCTCTCTCCCCTCCTCCCTCTCTAAAATCAATAAAAAATAAATAAATAAAATCATTTAAAAAAGAATAAAAAATAAAATGTCAAAAAGAACGTATTAATTAGACTTCTAGTTAATTAACAGAGTAGAAGTAAACCATAACATGTCTATTATTCCTATGGTTATTACACTTATAATCAGTAAAATTGTTTATACCTATTCTGGGGACTAGATCAACTATTAAGCAGTGAGTATATCTCACTTTCATTGAGCATGACTTTGGAGAAAATTCACTGTACAGTGGCATCATTACTTCTGATTCTGCACCCTACCTCATCTGGGGCTGGACTGTAAGCAACAAATAGTTTTTCTGTGATCTGATGTGGGAAGAAAATTTTTCCTCTACTCCTCTAGGTTTTTGGCTGACACACCCCCTTTAATAAAAAGACAGATTAACAGAAGAAAAACAAACAAAAGTTTAATAACATGTATACTTTCTGTTCCTGTGTGACCCAAAAAAACTGAATCCCTCCTCAAAATGGCCCAAATCACCAACTTAAATACCATTTACAGCTAAAGACAAAAGATGCTGGAAGTGGTGGGGAAGGAGAGGCAGTTATGGTAGGTTATCATAAAAAGCCCTATAAACAAGGTTATGGGGTTATTATGCAGATTTAAATTCCTGCCTTCTCCATTGATAAAACTTTCTGGAGGTTTAATTCATCTTTCTATTCCTTGCTACAGAGAGGGAGACACCTACTAATGGACATTTATAAATGTAAATGTCTCTTACAAAAGGAAAACTTCTATTTGGTTTTCAGAGCTCCTCCTGTTTCCGCTCTTTCTTAAAAGTAATCAGCTCAAAATAATCAATATGCTAATGAGGCATATTTTGGGCTGGCATATTCTGCTCCCCTTCAATCTCATTCTAAAATTGTTGACATGCAAAATATTCTGTAATGCGTTAATACTCCACTTTGGTGAGGGGGCACATAAATTAGAGATATAGATAATGACTTATTAAGTCAAAAAGAAATTAGAATATATCTCAGAAATGATACAATTATTAATATTTTCATTGAGTATATATAGGGTATGTTATAAAGCATTTTATTTTGTTCAGAGTTATTTAAATCTTTATATTTCTATCTACTTTGACATGCAAATAAAAGACAGTTATTAAACTGATAACCAAAATAAATTACAGTTGACCCTTGAACAACACAGATTTAAACTGTGTGGGTTCACTTATACATGGATGTTTTTTAATAAGTACTGTATATATACTTTCCTTATGATTTCTTAATAACACTTTTCTCTAGTTTACTTTATTGTGAGAATATAGTATATAATACCGATAACATACAAAATATATGTTAATTGAGTGTTTATGTCATTAGTGGTCTGTAAACCAAAATTAATTTTAGACTGTCATAAAGACCAAAAAGCATTTATTTGAGCAAAAGGAACTGTAGCCTGGGAGACACAGATTCAGATAGCAATCTAAATTGTGTTCCGCTGAGACAAAAGGTAGGCTGCTCTTTATACTGAAAGTTCCTACCCAGGTTCCAATTAAATTAATTTTATGTAAATAAGGTATTCAAATTCGTATACTTCTGATTGATCTGAACCTCACTGTTCTGATTGGTGGGCATTATACATCCTGATTGGTTGTTATGGAGCAGTTCTGATTGGACAAGGCAGGCCTTAGTCCATTGGTCAAAATACAAAACCAGGAACTCTTATAATAGTTGACTCAGTGAAAATGATCAGGACAGAGTGAGGGAAAATGAGAGTTCAGTCAGAGGCTCTTCTCAGTATCAAGAGTACATGAGAAGCCCCCATCAGCAAATGGCTCCTAGGCTTTTATAAAATTTTGACCCTCAGTTGACCATGGGAAGTTCAGCTCAGCAGATAAATTATTTTTTGTTTGACATCAAGTGAATCTTTCTTCTCAGGGTCCAGAAGCCTATTAGTAGCTAAGTTTTGGGGGAATCAAAATTATACCCAAATTTTCAACTGCATGGGGGGCCAGGAGCCCTAACACCCACATTGTTCAATGGCCAATTGCACATCTTTTACCCCTTAATGTCTGAATACTAATGAAACACATATCTTTTGATGACACATGTGGAAGAGAAGTAATATACTTCATCCTACAAAAATAAAGGCTACCAAAAAAATTCTAATTAAATGCTGTTGCTTTCTCAGCCATTAGTGAAAATAATTAGTGAGCAGGGAAATATACCACCCTTCTCCCTGGACTAGCTTTCACATCCTCATGAAAAGATTGAAGTCTCCCCAGGGTGATCAACCTCACAGTTTGAGAATCTCTGTCCCAGTTAGATAGAAAATCAGATAATTGCAAAAACAATTTGCTATCTCCAGGTAATTTAGAAAACAGAAGTAGACTGCAGGCTATATTATTATGTAAAGTGACAAAATATAATTAATGCATAGGAGGTCTTTGTTTTTTGAAGCTGTAATCTTCATAAATACAAGGGTGAAGAGAATCATTCTCAGTTTGCTTTCTATCTCTCCTCCAATATGAGTTTAACTTCTGTCATCAGACTGAAGTTGAGAAATAATGTTTGGTTTTTTTTAATTATCTGAGACAGGAATCAAATTAACATAAAAAAATAACTCATTGTGGCAGTAAATCTTTTAAAACTTCATATTTTACATGAGCAGGAGAATTTTGCATGTCACTAGTAATTTGGTGAAAAAAACATGTTCATAAATGTAAAATAATCACAGGAATTAAAAAAAAATACTTCTTGGCTATCAATAACACATCTGTCAGTTCTAATGTTTAATGTTCTGACTCCAAATTTCACTTTTAGTTTGAAATTAAACTATTTTAGGACTAGGATCTTCTGGTTTAGCTTGTCCTGTGACTTTCTTAACTATTTTTGTCATGCAGCTTTGGCCTAAGGGTTTATATATGAAAGAGGTTGTATTATTGTTACAGTTTCAAGATTCATGTGCCTTACTCTTCAAAGGGCAATATTCAAAATGTCCGAGTTTGGAATAAGGAAAGGTTTATTGATTGAGAAGGCAGCAGCTTGAGAAGATAGAGGGCCTTAGGGCTTCCTCAAATTCATCTTAAGAGAACCCAGAATTCAGGCTTCTTTTATGTCAAGGAAAGGTAGAATGGGTGGGGCAGGAGGTGTGCCAAGACCACAGAAATCTAGGTGCCAAGGGGGATTCAAGGAAGAGCATGAAATCTCTAAATCTCTTTTTTCCTGGTCCTTCGACCCCTGCTTATCCAAGTCTTGTCTTGATGCTTTGCAAATCTTTGCCAAGAGCTCAAGCCTCAAGCTTAATTCCTCTAATAATTAGCATATCTATCGCAGGAGCTCTTTGCCTGCAGGCCATGGGAGAAGTGCAGGCTAGACTTAAGATAGAGTCAGAGAGAGTGAGCATTTCACTCTGTTTCATTATGTAAGGAATTGAGCAATGACTTACAAGAGAAATCTGAGGAAGGCATCATTGGTGTATTACTCATGATATTTCCTAGTTTATGTAATTACAATAGCTTGGTTTCAATTTGGAGCCCTATCATTGGAGTTTGTTTGTAGTGATCCAAAATGACTAGATGACTAGAATGCTCTTCAAGTACATTGTTTAAGGTTTGGTATAAGATTTTATTCTTTTTTTATTTTTTAAACATATCTTTATTGATTTCAGAGAAAAAGAGAGAGGAACAGAGAGAGATAGAATCATCAATGATGAGAGAGTCATCATTGATCAGCTGCCTCCTGCACGACCCCGACTGGGGATGGAGCCCTCAACCTGGGCATGTGCCCTGACTGGGAATCAAACCACAGTCTCCTGGATCCTAGGTCGATGCTCAACTGCTGAGCCAGCCACACCTGGCTGGGCAAGATTTTATTCTTATTTAATTTCTTATCTCCTTTTACCTCATCTAAAAGTCCCAGTTTTCTAATAAAAACAATTCTATATTTGAAACTTTTAGTAATTTTACTAGGAATTTAAATGCATTGTCTTGAGGTAACATAAAACACTTATGGTAAAATACTAATTTCAATAAAATAATAAAAGATTATTTTTATGTCTTTCTTCAGTGTAACAATTTATATGCAAATTTAATGAAACATAGAGTCTCGTCTTTAAATTGAAGAAACTGACAAAATTTAATGATAGGTAGAATGGGGTGGCAAAAGAATATAGAATTGTAGAATTAACTAAAGTATTATGCTACCAGGCTGAAAAAAATTAAAATAACTCTCACATTGTTCTTTATCTTTTCTTTAATTTAAAATTTTTGCATTTATACATGTGCATAATTTAAAGAGTTAAAATACCCATACATTTTAGAACCACAGAACTGTATTTGCCCTGTGCTTCTCCTCACTCCAGATTTCTGTCCTGCAGAGCCAGACATTTTCAACTCTTTAACTATATCTTCTTGTATTTACTTCTAAAAATAAAATGCTTATACTGTTCTCTCTTTTTTTATTAAAAAATTGCGTTTATTCAGAAGCATTCAACATGTCAACACAGCAGCTGCAATTTCTCTTTGCCGTTACAGGGTGGCATTCAGTTAACAGAACAATTATTTCGTATAAGCTGCATCAGAGGCAAGAGAAATGAAAACGCTGCCATCCCCATATGTACTAACTTGTGCTGTGCACCAGCAGGAACCGCTTTAAATTTCCATCCCAACCCACAGCCCCACGCCCCACCGGCTAGGTTGGTGGCTACTGAAAATACTCATCTAAGGACACCCTCAGTAGTATGTTAACTATACAAAAACCGACGCCGTACAGTTTAGAAGCAAATCTTACACAGCCTCACATCTCCATTTTTCTCTTTAAAAGAAGTGAGTTGTATACAGGGGGTTAAATGCTTTATAGGCAAGAAAAAAAAACCCTGTGCTAGAACCAACTTATTCATTGTGATCATCATATCCCTCCCTCCCTCCTGTTCTTGCTTTCTGCGGCCTTGATGACCCCTCTGTGTCGCATCAGGCTCTCCTTTAGCTGGGCAGGCAGCCGTCTCCTGTCCCTGTCTCTCCCCAGCTCAGCAGCGTCTTTTCAGCAGGCTGCTTGTCCCTGCGGCAGTGCCATTGCACCTCTCTCCCAGCCCCCTGGCAGCGTCACCAGTGGCCAGGCCGCGATGCTCTCCGTGGACTGGGGGCCATACTCACAGAGCAAAAGAAGGCCGAGGGAGGGAGGCCTCTTGGGTGCTCTGAGATCCTTGAATTTCTTTTCTGTTTCCCCTTTAAGAGGGATATACATTTTCATTTCTTTCATAACTATTTCTTGATTTTAGGTATAGGCGATATAGAATTTTAGTTGGAAGATGACTTCTCTCTCTTGTATCCTCAACTCCCCACACTCTTCCCCCTTCCTCTGTCTCCCATAGTTATGTTGGTTATTTGTCAAATGGGTGTTCCCTGCTTATGTTATTGTCACTTTGTAAATATTGTTCACATAAATCCTGTATACTCTGATTATTTTTCTTTCTTGTACAACTCTATATTTCTTGGTGTTAATAGTGACTTATTTTTCCTTTGCCTATATGCCTATTTGTCTTTTGGAACCTTTAGAGGCTTTCCTCTGATATTTGGCGATATCAGCCACCCATTCATACCTAAGAGTGGGGCATTAAATGCCACTGAGAAACCTTGTACAGAACTAGGCCTTACTGATTGCTGAGCTTTACAGCGAGTTGATCAGATATATACTCATATATTTGGCTGGGGATATGTCTTGTATAATGCATGGCTAGCTTCTATTACAAACTGAACCTGAAGTGTGAAAAGGCTCAAACACAATAGAAATGTTTATTTATTTTTCTGGTTAATGAGTGATTTTTCTCTCTAGAGAAATTCAGAAACTGAATTTCAGAAATTCAGAAACTAAAAACAGCCTGTCTTTATCTTGGGATTCTACTTGTCCCATATAGCATAAAGGGAAAGAGAATGCAAGAGACACCACATTACCTTTTAAATCCCTGACCTGGAGGAGACACACATCATATTTGCTCAAACTAGAGTGTCCAGAACTAGTTCAATGCAAAGTAGACTGAGAAATTTAATGTCCAGCTAGGCTACTGCTTCCCAATGGCATTTCTAGGCTATGGAAGCGGGGGTATTAATTTGAATGGAAGCTAACTATCTATGTCACAGGAAAACTCCCTGAAACATCAGATCTTTGCTGTGGGGCTGGCCTGGTGAATATAAACTGGATCACGGCATTCTTTTAATACCATGTCATTGCTTCTTAAACTTTAATGTGCACATAAATGCACAGTAAGATACAGATTCTGATTCCATTGGTCTAGTGTAGAATCTCAGCTTCTGACTTTCTAACAAGATCTCAGGTTATAAAAATCCTTCTAGTCCAAGGACCATACTTTGGGCCACAAGGATCTAAATTACAACACAGTCCATCTGATCTGCCCATTTCTTAGTCCAGAGCCTTTTTTGATTAAACTTCTCCAGGGAATAAACATCCTATCTACTGTGTTTGTGTGAGTAATTTCCCGGTGGAACGAGGTGGGGAGGATCCTTAGTAATCTATTTGCTTTTTATGTAGCTTTTCATAGTGAATTTAATATCACTAAATATTAAAAAGAGGTAGTTTTGAAGAATAATAGTGACTCAGATATAAACTCTGCAAGGAATGTGTAAAAGTGACTCAGATCATTTAGACTGAGAGTCGTTAAAGAGGAAGAGAAGGAGATATGCTGGAAGTGACATTAGAACCAGAATATCTACCACATCTGCAGGTCCAGTGGCTGTAGGAGGTAAGGAGACAAACACCAATTGAATGAGCTACCAAGAAGCCTGCCTAGAAAAAGAAAGTGGTGGGAATACTCAGAGAGGAATTTGAGGGTATAGTGAGTTCTAGAGACCAAAGCAGAACAATTTCTGGAGTTGTGGAAGGGGAAAGGTAAGCAAAAAAGGAGTTTGCAAGGAAAATGAAATAAAGTACCTGTCAGAGAAAGGATAATTTAGGTAACTCTACAGTGCAGAAACCCCTCATATCGTGCTCTTATGGTATAATTACACATTTTTTGTTTACTGTTTAATATATTTTCTGTACAAGGTAGGATATGATCACAACTTGATTTTTTATTCCTCTTTTCTAAATGTGGCCAATAGTTTTACCTAATATTTGTGGATGATTTTGAAAAAATAATGTCATTGCTAATGGATATGTTATCCTGTACAAAATATAGGCTTGAAAATTTCCTGAAACTTAAATCATAGCTGATCCATCAGTGTATGTTGTATGAGTTGGTTATTAAAAATATATATATCATAAATTTGTGAGTAAAGTTAATAAACATAAAGGCTGTGGCAGGAGTCAGACCAGCCTCTTTTCTTCTGATTAACTGAAAGGGATTGATTTAAAATTCATGCTCTCAAACAAAAGGCAGTTTCTGTATTATCTTTAGGTAGTTACACATTTGTGAGAAACAGCCATCCACCTTGTCTCTCCATTATACATACTTATCTTCAAATTGTTAGTTCATTTCATCATCAATCATCCCCTTTCATTCAGGAAACATAAGCTGGCAGAGCAGTTCATTTATGGAACAATATTGTCATCCTTAGCAATGTGTGAAACTGAATTCTTCATGTTGTTGAATTCAGCAATATTTAGTATAAAGGAATTATGGACATGTGGAGGGACAGACACCAAAGTGCTGAACAAGCAGAGGGTGAACATAGAAATTGTTCTTTAGAATCTTCTCTAAACACAAAGCTCTGAAATGGTAATTTTTAGCTGTCTTATAATTTTCTCCTAATGTGAAGGAGGCTAAGACCAGAGTCCCTTAGCATTAAAGATATTGAAGTTGAGATTTTGCAAAAGAAAGAATCTGTTGTTTCCTCTTTATCATTTGTAACTATTTCTATATCCAGTTTTGCAACAGGGATTTCTAAAGCACACAGATAATAAAATGAGAGTTTATGCAAATTCTGAAACACTTAATATCCTGGGAAAAGGTAGAATATTTTAATTATGTAAATACTTCCTATCATTTAGAGGCTCTATGGCTTCTGGGAAGCTTCTTTAACAAATGGCTCTAGCTTTTAAGACATTCCAAGTAATTTGTATACTTGTAAGTTTAATCACCAGTTTGATAAAATTTGAAGAGGTATAAAGCCTTGGATGTGTGGGGGGAGGTTTCCAAAGAACCAACATAAGGGATTTTTTTCTTTGTAACAATTGCTTTATATTGAAGTTCTTTCCTGTATTGCGTTTTCTTTTCTTTGCACTGCTGATCTAATTGTCTGCTGACATACCCATTATCTTTTATAGTCATTTCAAATAGCAAAAGGATTAGCTGCATATGATTTTTACCACTTCTCTTGGACTTGCAACCAGTTCTCCCTGATGGCTTCATTTTAATAGCCTACATAATGCAATTAACAAGCTCTATCACCACATTGGTGGTGAGATGGCTGTGACCAGTGGAGAGGCAAGTTAAGGACCTTGCAGTGATACTGTGTAAACAAAGAAAACTACTTTCCTTGGGGGAAAAACATGAACAAACAAAACCACAATGTTTGGAATATAAGAAGCCAAATAGGGAGAAAAAATTGAGCTTTTTTTTTTTTTAAATTGAGACATATGCTATTATTACAAAACTTCTGAAGTTTCTTTGTCAGCCACATAGGTGAGATTATCAAACATATTTTTAATGGCAGAATAATTTTTGTCATATTTTTCTATTTGAATGGAATGTTATCTCAGTAGTCACGGCTTTCATGATTCTAAATTATAGAATCTAGAGATGGTCCTCAAAATAATAATCACATTTACATACCCCTACATACCCCCCCTTTAAAAAAATAAAGCAGAACAACCTCAATGAAATATGTCTTCATGAAACCAAAACAAATGTTTTTATATTTTTAAGACTGCGAAGAAATAAGGCTGTTTGATGTTGTGTGAACATTTGTAGATTGGTATTATTGTTTTAATCTTTTCACTTATTATTCCCTCCCTCCCTCCCTCCCTCTGTCCCTCCCTCCGTCCCTCCGTCCCTCCCTCCCTCCCTCCCTCCCTCCCTCCCTCCCTCCCTCCCTCCCTCCCTCCCTTTTCCTTTCTTTCTTTCTTTCTTTCTTTCTTTCTTTCTTTCTTTCTTTCTTTCTTTCTTTCTTTCTTTCTTTCTTTCTTTCTTTCTTTCTTTCTTTCTCTCTCTCTCTCTCTCTCTCTCTCTCTCTCTCTCTTTCTTTCTCTTTCTTTCTTTCTTTCTTTCTTTCTTTCTTTCTTTCTTTCTTTCTTTCTTTCTTTCTTTCTTTCTCTCTCTCTCTCTCTCTCTCTCTCTCTCTCTCTCTCTCTCTCTCTCTTCTCTTCTCTTTCTTTCTTTCTTTCTTTCTTTCTTTCTTTCTTTCTTTCTTTCTTTCTTTCTTTCTTTCTTTCTTTCTTTCTTTCTTTCTTTCTTTCTTTCTTTTTCTTTCTTTCTTTTCAACATAAAACAACATCTAATTCTTGGGGAATTAATTAGAGTCCTTCACTTGGTGAGATGTTAAGTCTTCTGCGAGGTAAAGTGTTGTATACTTTTTCCTTGCATGGCTTGAATGATGTGTGGAGTTCAAAAGAATACATTAGCTTTCTATACATGCAAAATGACTTAAAACTGGCTCACGCCCACTGAAAATCAAAGGATATATCAAATGCTGAAAGGTGTGTGTGACAGTTAATTTTAAGTCAACTTGACTGGGCCATGGGTTTACCATGTTAACATATATCAGGGTGTGTCTGTGAGAGTGTTTCTGGGTGAGATTAGTATTTGAATCGGTGTTTTCAGTAGACTGTCCTTCCCATGAGGGTGGGCACTATCCAATCAATTGAGGGCCTAATGAGAGCAAAAAGGGGAGGAAGGGGAATTTATATATATTGGCTCTGTTTTTCTGGTGAACACTGGTTATTAATACAGCACATTTTTCATTTCTGAACGTTTTTAGTGAAAACACAAAATCTTCTATTTGAAACATCAAAATAAGAGGGTAGAATATTTGATGATATGCTCTATTCTTATTAAAGCAAGGTTAGGAACTTTTCAGTCTTGATGGCCAGGGGAAACCCAAAAGTTTGGTTTGGAGAGGAAGAAAAAGAAAATAAGCACAAAATCAGGAGAAAGGGGGCAGGAGAGGAAGGAAAGAAAAAAGGTAAATGAAATTTTCATTGTTATGATGGGTCGATGACAAATAGTAGCATGATGGGATCTGAGAGAGCCACTGGCATCACCTCATGCATTTCTCTATGACAAACAGCTCATTTGCTCACAAACATTTATGGTGGGGCCAGTATTTGTCAGACTTCTTTACATTAATGGGACGAGCTTGGTTTCTAGGCTTTCAGCTATTGCTTGGTAAAATTTAAAAAGATACAAACAAAAAATTACTAGAGTAGGCAAGAGCACAGCTTAATTCAAGTAAAAATACAACTGACATCAGTTTCTGGAGATCTAACTTAGCGTAAGAGTTAATAAAAACACAACTAGGAGTTTTCAAAATCAAAATCTGGAATGCAACCAGCAAAGAGGAAAGAAGACTGACTCGGAAAAGCCCCATGAAATGAATAAGAACTCTTTAAACTATATGATAAGTTTGAACAGTACATGGTTAGCATAGGAAGTCTGTTGTCAAAGTTGAAATTCATCACTCATATTTCACCAGCTACTAATTCTCCCAAGAAATTAGAAAATTTGAGAGAAATAAAAAAGATTCAATGATAGTAAAGTGGAGAATTCATTGGACCCTCTGATAATACCCAATGGCTTAATTAAGAAAATATAAAAGAGGAACCTTTCATTTTAAAACTGACAAACAATGAATTACCTGATGTGTTTAGGAAAAAAAGTGGCCAATCTCTTCTAATATCATTTAAGAAACTCTTTTCAGTTCAAAGTTCATTTTAAAGTCACCATTAAAAAATCTTAATATGGAAGAGTATTACAATTGACCAAGAAGCAAAACTTAGAGACACACTAAATCAATTTATCAATCTAGTATTTATTAAATATCTATTATATAACCAACTCTTCCCTTGAAATTATAAAATAATTGGACTATTTTCCTAAATTCCAAGAAAGTAATAGTGGATCCATAATTTTGTTTACTATAAAAGTGGGTCAAATATTTCAAAGGAATCTCTTGGTTAAATCGTAAGGCTCAAGACTGAAAATGTAATTCTTAAAAATCAGTGAAAAGTAATGAAAATCTTCATTTTGAATCATTTCACAGAAAATGTTATAGTTAAAGCCCTCATTGTATTTGTAATTTTATTGTGTGACACAAAGTGCTAAAGGTCTAAGAAATGACATGAGCAAGAAACAAAAGCCCCATATTTATCTTTAAAAGTTTCATTATATACAGTAGGCATTGTGATAATGCTCTCATTTAGTGACTATCAATTTTAGAGACCATACATTTAGACAGTTGTCCTACTTGGAAGAATTTAAAAACTGCTCTGTCCTACACTCAGAATATCTCCCCTGCACAGTTGTAGGCCATCTACAGTTTACCAGGCAAAAGAGCATGGTGTTTAATATGCAGGCTGTGCTGCATATTTTTTTTAGAACTCTTTTTTATCTTGTCATTTTTCTCATTTATGGACTTTGAAATACAATGGAACTTTTCTTGTAGTCTTATTGTGATGAATAAAGTCTGTAGTTTGAATGGTGAACTAAGAAAGTTCTTGGTAAATATTTAAATGTTATTAAGTGAGGTAGCAAAGTCATGCTATGAGAGTAAAGGGAATTGTGCAAAATTTTCACCTCTCTACTATATTATTACTTATACATCCTCTGTAACAGGAAATATAAGTTCTGGGTTTCTCCAATTATCTGCCTTGAAATACTGAAGACTTCTGGTGCAAGCTTCTTGTAATTTAGGTTTAAGACTCTACTGTGGCTTCAGGTTCCTCTTCCACTGCCACCAAAGGCATGAAGAATTAGGTTTTATTTCTTCATCTTTCTTGTCCATTCTATAATGCTGAGATAGCAGCATGATCACTCGGGGTAATTTAAATTTCAGGCCATCTAATCCTATGAGATTAAAGATTTTTATAATCTTTAACTATCTCTTAACTGTTAGCAAATGTTCCTGAAAAAACACAATATCACATTTGAAAATTTTCACATATTGAGAAAGTGCCAAGTTAAAAACATTAAGTCATTATTAATATTATTTTTTAAATCTTTACCCAACGATATGTTTCTTAATTTTTAGACAGAGAGAAAGAGAGAGAGGGAAAGAGAGAGAGAGGAAAAACAAGAGAGAGAGAGAGATCCATGTGAGAGAGAAACATCTATCATTTGCCTCCCATACATGCCCCAACTGGGGATCGAACCCACAGCCTAGGTATGTGCCCTGAATGGGAATTAAGCCCACAACGTTTAGTGTATGAGACGATGCTCCAATCAATCAAGCCATCTGTCCAGGGAAATTAAGTTATTATTTTGAGTGAAAAATAGCTGGCATGTGTCTTATTCATGTCCTCTGCACAAACACTTAACTAAATTGTTAAGTTTTGTCAGCAATTCTGTTCATTCTTAAGTTCAAATGCTATAGCAACTTATCAAACCACTTTTACGTTTCCACTCAAAAGCCATAATTTTGGTAACTTATTTAGAAATATTAGAATTATTGTACAATACCTTATAAGTCAACTAGGATACATATCTTTCCATTTAAAGTTGACATAAACCCATATCTGATATTTATAACTTTCCTTTTTTGAAAGGCACAGAGTAGAACAGCAGATTCATTATGAAACACAGCAAAACTGAAAGAAACTTGTAAAGAAAAAACTTTTCCTTACTAGACATGCTTTATCATGTGTTGACTAATAGTCTTGATTAGAGTCCCCTATAATGGAAAATTTCTACATAGCCTAAAATGTATTTGTTGTTAGATTATAGCTGCATAAATCCTCCATAAAATGCCTATAATACAGTCTTAAAGGGAGTCACTAGAATTTCTTATCTTTTACTAATAGGAAACAAACTTAGATTGGGAGTAGGTGGTGATTTTAGCACAGAAAGTGATTCTGGAAATTTGTTTTTGGATTTGCATATAATTCATTGTACCTATGCTAAGTAGCATAGCATGGCATCTGCTGTTTTCAGTAGTGCAGTGAATTAGTCTCTTGACTATCTTTAAATATTTAATAATGTTATATGTGTGTGCATAGAAAATATGATCCCGATTCTTGATTTTTACTTTGTTTTAAAAGCAGCTGCTCAGAATATTTCCATTCTCCTAATTTACTTCTACATGAGTCAATTTTTCTAAAAGATTCAGTTAAACAACTGGGGGTGGGGAAAACGATGGACAGAGGTTTGTCCCTGTCTAGTGATTTTTGAAGGCTTAAAACAGTAATTGTCACAATGTACTGGGCAGGCCCATGAAGAGCTTCTTACAAACGATCCTTCCCATATTCTCAAAGTGGGGCCTAGGAGTCTGCGTAACATGCCCCCATCAGGGTGTTCGGACGCAGGTGATCCATGGATAACACTGAGAGCAAGGCGACACCAAGGGTGACTTGAGCTAGGGAGCGCAGGTGATCGGTATGGTAGGATATCAACCAAGAGCAGAAAATAGTTAGGGAGAGCACCCAAACTGTCCAAACTGGAAAGGATCAGAAGAGTTAGTATATACTGAAGCAGAAAAGGGAAACCAAGAATAGTACCAGCGACTAGCAGGAGGTAATGCAGGAACACGTTTCAAAAGAGGGGAGTAGGTAGAAATAGCTGCTGTGGGAAACCTTAGGTGGAAGGTAGCCTGTAAGAGTGACAGGATAGCCCCGAGCCAGCATTACAGCTTTTCCTTTCATCAGTTTCTAGAGAGGCTGGTAATCATGATGGTGGACAGCTACTATCCATTGCCCCCAAAAGCAATGTTCTATGTAAACTTATATAGTTGATATTGTTTATAAATTTTAACTAAATAAAGCTATTAGTAGTAGTAAATTATTTTGACTTAGAACAAAAACCTGTCTTTACCTTCATGCTCTCCTCTTTCCTTTAACTTTTAATTTTCTTCCCTCTGGATAATCTTTTCTAGTATCTTTTCCAAGTGAGCCCCTGTTAGAACAGCCTTTAGCCACCTATTTTACTGGTCAGATTTAAAGGCAAAGTCTTAAGCCCAGTCTTCTGCTCACCTTCACTCCCACTAAAGACTGCTTTGTACACTGCTTGGCATGTGTGGCCTGAGACAAAAAGTGTGCTTCATAAGCATACCCGAACAATTTAAAATGACATTTCCTATAGAAACGCATAACTTTCACATCAGTAATTTATTCTTTAGACTACTCTTGTACAACAGTCTCTGAAAGAGCAGTTGCCAAATGAGGGCTTTTCTTCTGAGTCCTTCTGCAGGATCCCATTCAGATATCTGAATGCAATGAACTCATGTTTGAAAACTCATCGAAGAGTGGAATACAGAGTAAGTCAGAATGATCTAGATTCTCACAAAAATAATTTACTAACTGAAATATCAAAATAATGGGATATGTGTTTCTCCTGCATTGATGTCCCCAGAACAGATTGCTCAGGGCACTGCATTACAGCGTCCAACATTCTGCCGCAGCACAAGTTTGATGGTCACATTGACTGAGAGAACCCTACTGCATCTATATCTGTTATTTATGCAAACTCATATGAATTCAGAATATAAGCAACGTGAGGCACAGGCCATAATGAGGGTGTCAAAACAAAGCAATTGTTCTCAGTTTGAGTTAGAGTTATTTTTAGAAAATCTTTGTTCAATAAATACTTGATTCGCATGAAGCAATTAGCAGTAAAAATCGATAGCTGAACTACATAAATTACAAACTGATTTAGCTGAACCAGGTCTAGCTCTTTGCCCAGCACACACGAGATGATGAAGGTGTGTAACAGCCCCTGCACAGCTGCAGGGGAGGAGGGATTTAACAAAATTGGCCTTGGCTTTTATGAGATCTCACATGGTCAAATAGCATTTATCTGATGTGAAAAATGGATTCAGTGAATTATCAAACAAACAGAAGCCTTTTTGTTTTCTTGGTAAATCTCTTTGGATTTATTGTAAAGCTCATCAGAGAACATAGCAACCTTTAAAATTTTGCTGCAAGGTGAGAAACTATCAGGCAGAGACAAGTTATTAACAAGAAAAGATACATCACTCTGAACTCTAAACACTTGTTCTTAACACATGATGGCTCTTACAGCAACAAATAAGATGACAGATGTACATGATTTATAAAACATTTTCTTGTTTAGCAAAACAAAGTGATAAAATTGAGTTGATGGATATAGTAGCTGTGAGAGAAAATCCCTCTGTGTCTATGTAAGCTGTGCGCAATAAAAACTCTAAAATAATGTCCTCTATTGCTTAACTCAGATGCTGCTGCTGTTTATATTATTCAGTCATCTGGCTAGTAAATCTTTCAGTACTCTGAAAATCTAAGTCATTACTGTTGATATACAGGAAATTGAGAAGTATGATTGCTAACTCAAAGAAAGGTTTCAATTGCATGTTTTTGAGTGTGAACAAAAGGGGTGATGTGGTAGATAGAGAAGTGGCCATCCAAAGGTGTTCATGTCCTAATCCCTGGAACCTGCGACTATGTTACCTTACATGGCAGAAGGGACTTTGCAGATGTGATTAGTTAAGGATCTTGAGATGGAAAGGTTAATCTCCTTTATCTGGGTGAGCCCAATAAAATCACAAAGGTCCTTATAAAGGCTTGCAGGATAGGCAGATGCAGAGATAGAGATATGACAAGAGAAGCAGAGGTCAGAGTTAAATGCTGACTGTTATTGAAAATGGAAGGAAGCCATGAGCTAAGGAATGAAGGCAGCCCCCAAAAACTTGAAAAGGCAGGAAAACTCTTTTCCCCTAGAGCCTCCAAAAGGAATTCAGCTCTGCTGACACCTTGAGTTAAACCTCGTAAAACTCATTTCAGACTTCTAATCTGTAAAATAATATATTTGCAGTTTTAAGCCACAAAGTCGGTGGTAATTTGCTTCAGCTGCAGTAGGAAACTAATGTAATCTGTTGCTTTATGGCCCCTGCTGGGTATTATTTAAAGGATGTTTCTTATCTTGGTGTCACTGTCCTGAAGTGCTTTTAAATATGTGGAAAAATCATACATTCTGTGTACCTGAAGTTTCTGTTTTTGACATATCAAGTCTAAGCTTAGGCAATGTTTCTAGGCCCCATAATATGATGCTCAGTGAATGCTCAGCACAACCAGAGGAAGCCTTTGTTCCTTGTTCTTGAATATTTTTACTTCAATAAACGAAAGACCTCCTTTGTGGTCGTCATCAGTTAGCCTTATGGGTATACTGACAACATTCCTTAAGTTTGACAGTAGAGAAACAAATAAAATCTGTTTCAGATGGACTTGTGTTCTCTGACAAATAAACAAGTAGTCTTTCCTTATTTAAAAAATATCAACTCAAAAGTAATTTAAAAAACACACAATCAAGTATAACTGCAAATGTGTATTTTCTGTGACTTTGCTAAAGAGTAGATTGCAATTGACTGGAAATAAAATGTTGTTTTTCTAAATGATTTTATAAACTTTACAACATTTGGCAGTAAAAATTGGATTTCTTTAAAAAGAATATGATGAGTGCCTCCTGAAGTATGCTAAGAGAAACTAGTCCCAGGAAGCTCAATTTAAAATAAAAGTTGGGGAGTGGGGATTGATTTTTGGCAGCCAGTCATACTGACTTTACTCTCTTCAACTTTGGCACTGGCACGTTAAGAAAGGCCACCATAAACAATTATATTCACATTTAAGCTTTTCCTTAGTTATTTAAATATGGAACTCTTTTATTCATTAACTATAAAAAATGTTGAGCCAGGTAAAGACAAAATCTATTTTATGAAACCAGTGGTAAATAATATAATGTATTGCTCAACTTTTAATTCAGGGAGATGCTCTTAAAATTATTGTGATGAGCCATTATAATTTCTATTATTTCTACCCTTGAGATAATCTTATTATTCCCATTTTACAGATATAAAAGCTGAGGCTTGGCAGGTTATATTATCTGTCCTTGGCTACATTAAATTTAAGTGATAGAAATAGAATCAACGGAAATAGAACCTTTCTATGCTTTTTGTTCTATGATATCTTGCTTTTCTGATATTTTGAAATGTTTACTATCTGTCCTCCTACATTAAAAGAAAACCTCATATGAATAAGAGACTTTCATTTTAAAGCAAAAAATGTTTCAGGGAAACCAAAAAAGAAGAATAGTGTGCTTCTGGTGGTTTATTTGCCCCCTGTATTTCCCCAAAATATTACTTTACATACTCTAAATTATAGTATGTGATGAATTTGTGGTGAAATGGAATAGAAAATGAATAGCACATTAAGCAATAATTCATAGACTTTAAAGAATTTACATTCTGTTAATAACACCCTCTCTATGTGTATTGAAGCACTGAATTACCTGTTGATACAATTTCAATGCTTTACAATTCAGTCCTTTATAACCAAAATCAATTTTATTAGAATATTTTGATTCCATTAAATTTAATATTCAATTGCTCAAGAAATATAGACAGTGAAACTCTGATACTATATGTCCCAAAAGTGAAAACAGTAACTTTTATATATAAGTAATTTGCAATTTTTCTTTGGTTTAAAACAATCAAAGCTATACCCTGCTTATAAAAGGCAAGTATGGACTATAGCTTTCATCTGTCTTCTTTCAGGTCCATCATATTAAATCCAAGAATGGTTTTGACAGTTAGGCAACTGGTGACTTTATTTTTCTTATAAACATGAAGTTTAAAAATTGAGCCATATTTATAGAGTCCAGAGAAATTTGCCATGAATAATCATTAATTATAAATGACCATTTGCATGAGATAATATTATCATGGTTATGGCGTATAAATAAATAAAAAAGTTACTTCCCACAATAAGTTTTTATAAGACTTGTGATGCCACAAACAAAATTGCTTAAACTGACCCTGGATGCTCACTTTGTGTTGCGTGTACATTAGCTAACTGTCACCAGAGAGTCCCTTCAATCAAGATTATCTTTCCATCAGACTGGGACTTCCTTCCCCAACAAGAGGATTGCCCAAGATTTAAGATCTCCAGGTTTTGAAGCACTGGTATTTCCAGAACACCTTTACAAATCAACGGCCCTGCAAAATTCAGCAGTTTGTTTATTCCCTCAATGGCAAAATCTGTTTTCCCATGCTTGTCATATATAAAAAAGAGAATCAGAGTGGGGAAGACTCAGTACTTCTGCACACCTCTCTGTGGAATGATGGGAGCTTTGGGGGCTTCTAAAACATTGCTTGTTGATCTTGGCCCTATGTAAGTTTCATCAGTAAACTATATTCCTTAACCCATGTCATACATATTATGAAATTCATTTTGAATCTGGTGCACAGCAGGTAAAGACCAAGAATGAATATGATTTGCAGCAAGGCTCTTTATGATGTTTCAAAACTTACTTAAATTATAGTTCCCATGTTAAGAAATAATTATATGCTGACTTCAATATAAAAGAAATCAATGAAAAAAATGGTAGTTCATCATTTTTAGCATGAGGAAAATGAGACAGTTAAGTGAAAACCAATATTTAACAATAGCCCTTTGTCATTTTATTCAGGGAAAAGAAGCATAAAATGAAATATTATGACAACTGTAGATTCATGAAATTCACAGAATTTTATAATATGCTTCATTTATTGAATAAAAGCATCCAACATTTTATTTTCCAATATATAATTTATAATCATAGTTTTAAAGCTTGTTAATTCCTCTTCACTGCTTCATGAAAATTGTTCTAAAGCTTTTAGATTAAGTGTACAGTGCTGGCTACACATCTTACAAAATTAAATTAAGATTTAAAAAGCATACTACTTTAAATTCCACCATACTACATGTAAATGAGCAAGTATAATGTAATGCTTAATACAGTAGAGTGCATATTCTGGTTTGCCTGGGACATTTCTATTGTCTTGGCATTTATCTAGTTTAGTATTTGTCCTAGATTTTTTATTTTTTAACCAAATATTTTTATAAATAGTTGTAATTATAAACAGCATGGATGTATTAAAACAATATTTTATTTCTAATTACTGTAATAGTTTCAAACCTAATTAAATTTTTTGGTTATTTAAAAATATGACAATGCTGTAGAAGGTGCATTTATATATTTATATATATATTTTGTAAAGTATGATTTTTCATATGAATCAAATGACTTCTATATTAATTTCCTTGATGATTGAATTCTAGTTTTCTTAAGCACCAAGAAGAATGAAGTGATAGCTGTAAATGTTTATTTTTAAAAAGTGAAACATCTAACATGCTACTGGAATTTCAGTCAAAATTTGACATGAATGATACTACTATTTTACCAATTTTGGTAGAGCAAAGTTTTTAAAAAAAAATTATTGTGGAACGTAAATCAATTTTTGATTGAAGTATAGATGACGTACAAAGTTGCAGGCCAGGAGTGGCACAATATACTTAACATGATGAAAGGAACAAACCTACAACCAAGAATACTCTGCCCAGCAAGACAATGATTCAGAATTGAAGGAGAGACCAAGATTTTTCCAGACAACCCAAAACTGAACTAGTCATCACCACATGAGGAATTACGAGAAATGTTAAAGGGAATTCTTTAAGTGGAATAGGAAAGACCAAAACTTGAAATAAGAAACATATAAAAGAAAAAAATCTCACTAGTAAAGGCAAACGTATAGTAAATGTGGTAGACCAACCATTTATAAAGCTACTATGAAAAACATTAAAATGGCAATAAGCACATTCCCATCAACAATTACTTTAAATGTTAATGGACAAAGTGCTCCCTTCAAAAGACATAGGTTAGCTGAATGGGTAATGAAACAAGACCCTTACATACACTGCCTACATGAGACTCACTTCAGATCGGAAAACACAGAGACTGAAAAAAGGGATGGAAAACAGGTATTTCATGAAAATAGAAACAAACAAATAAACAAAAGACTGGGATAGCAATATTTATACCAGACGAAACAGACTTTAAAACAAAGGCTATAACAAGAGCAAAGAAGGACTGAGCAATTCTTCTTTTGGCTGCTGATCTGAAGAAAATGAAGCACTAATTTGAAAAGACATATACACCCCTATGTTCATTGCAGCACTATTTACAATAACCATGGTATGAAAGCACCTTAGGTGTCCACTGGTAGATGAATGGATAAAGAAATGAAATATATACACACACACACACACACACACACACACACACACACACAATCACACACACACACACACCAGAGCAAAACTTCAGGATAAAAACAATATTTGCACTAAATTAAGAAACATACAGAGCAGATATGTACTTGGAATTGGTTTAGGAATACACATAAATTATTATTATACCCAAGCAAAATGGCTATTCTACCAATGGAAATAGAAGCTTGAAGTAAAAATTTATAAGTTTTGCCCATGCATATCTAGAGTAAATTAAAAATTTTATGGTAAATCTATGTTTAATACACACAAACAATAGCTCAGTTTAGCAGTACTTATAGCTTTCTCTCTTTATTTTCTATATTACATTATAAGTCAATCTAAGGGCACTAAAATATTACCGAATTTTTTGATAAATATTTCTACTAAGCCTGTATTGCTTTATGTTAAAAATAAATCGCACATTTTTAATCAAAAGAATGAACTGCTACAAAAATCACAGATTTGAAGATTTTAGCAAATTGCAACAGGTTAAAACAAAGCTGGGAAGACACTAAAATTTATTTCTTTAGGCAAGAAAAGAATGGAACAAACAAAATTATAATTCAAGTGGTTTACCATATTTAATTTAGAAATTCTATAATTATGCTTTGGGATATCTCAAATTATGGATAGAATATTAAGATACTTCTACTTTTAATTGGATGAATTGTACTCTATTTCTAAAACTATGCTTTCCATAGTGAATACTCCTATGTGCTTAAAAGTTTTAAGATTAAAATCTATACAATATTGTTTTCATCAACAGTGCATGTTCCCTCTGGCATTTAGATGCCCTTTATCTTACTCATTGCACAAATACAGTGTTTAGAACTGTGAAGTTCTTCTGTAATGCACAAGATGCAGAATTTCAAGGATAAAGTAGACATAAATAGAAGCCCCAATTTCTCATATTAAATTGAATTTAATAGGGCTGATATTTCATTAGAACATTTACAACTCTTATTCATGCAGTTATTATAAATGAATCTCCCTCTAAAGTACTTTGTAATCCCCATGAGATATCTGTCTTTCTTTCTCCTGAGATATTTGTAGACAGTGATATGTTTTGAATATTTCCTGAAAATTGTCCCATGTTTCAAACATTATTGGTAATTAGTGGTTTATAGTGCAATATATTTCATCATCCTTCAATTACTATAGCCATTTTCATAAAATCTGAAATATGCCTAGACCCAAATCTAGGGCTCAGTGGGGATTGGGACTCTAGCTAATAAAGCCATGGAGAAAGGAATTGAACCCAGGTTTAAGACAAGGCAAGGTCAGAGACATAAACCAGATTTAGGGTTTATTACCCTCCTCTGAAAAAAGACAGTGAAAAAAGAAATATAAGGTAAAACTTAGAAAGCAAGTGATTATGTGTAGTTTAAAATCAATAACATGTTGAGGAGTCAGAAGAATATAACTAATATTGAAAGAGAATGTAAGGGACTATAGATTGATTTGTGACTTTCTAATCAACCTAGCTACCTGGCCAGGGATTTAGGATTTTTTTTTTGGCATTTTTAAGCATGGTTAAAATTCTCCCTAAATCATTTATAGATGAGCATAAGACTTCAGAATGATGATACAGTATAAACAGGGTGTCCCCCCAAAAATGTATACAGACAATGTCTATAGATCCTTTGACATTTTGAAAATGAAATGTATTTTAATAAACACTGCCTTTATAATTATTCAAAGTGTGTATACATTTTGGGGGACACCATCTATCTAACTGACATAATAAAAGTTTTGTTAAATTGCAAGTATTTGGAGTATGTTTCATGCAGATTCTGCCAGTAAGAAGATGTAGATCCAGTTTATCCTGTTGCTAGTTGAGGAGACTCAATGTAAATGCAAAGAAACCAATTGTTTTATTTTATTCTTTGTGAATCATATGCTCTAAAGTGCTGTAAAAATACAGGGGTGAGCAAAAGAAGTTTTACAGTTGTGAGTGTGCAAAACACAGAATTTACTCTTGTATTATTATTTATTATTTTATTTTCCAGATGAACAACTGTAAACCTACTTTTGCCCACCACTGTATACAGTGCAATAGGAAAATTGTGTGACCAACACATTTAATTTTGATTGTTCTGGTAGGAGCTGTTCAAATACTTTCTAAAATATTTAAGTTGAGTTTTCTTATTGTCTCTTTTGTCATAGATGTATTGCAAATTGTTTCCTCTACTGTGTGATTTGCTGTTTCATTTTCTTAATGGTGCCCTTTCAAGGGAAAAACATTTTATAATTGATACAACTGAACTTATAATTTTTAAAGGTTTACATTTTTTTTCTGTCTCCCCAAAATTTATAAAGTTTTCTCCTATAATTTTCTTCTAGAAGTTTTATGGTTATTAATTTACTTTTTTGCTTTAAGTTGTGTTTTATGTGTTATAGTATAGGTAAAGTCAACATTATTATTTTTTCCCCCAAATAGAGATCCAATTTTTCCTGCCCCATTGTTTTTTTAAAAATCTTTCTTTTCCCATTGAATTGGTTTTGTACGTTTTAAGAAAATTAGTGAACTATTTATGGGTTCTTTCACTTTGGACTCCTCCTCCACGGATTTATATATCTACATTTCACCAATACTGGCTTTATATTAAGTCTTGAAATCAGTTATTCTACTGTATACCACAATTTGTTTACCCATTCATCCCCTGATGGGCATGTGGGTCAGTTCTACTGGTACGCTGTTATAAATAATGCTGCTATAAACATTTGTGTACAAGTTTCTGCAGGGACATATATTTTCATTTGTATTGGAATGACTATCTAGCAGTGAACTTTTTGAGAAACAATCAAACTTTTTCCACACCAGCTGCATAAATTTAGATTTTCAGCGGTAATGTAGAAGGGTTTCAATTTGTTCACATCTTCAGTGACACTTATTATTTTCTGTTTCTTAATTTGCCTTTGATTATAGTCATCCTAATGTGTGGGAAGTGCTATCTCATTGTGGTTTTGATTTACATTTTCTTAATGACAGTGGTGGTGAACATCCTCTCACCAGCTTATTGGCCATTTGTCTGTCTCCACTGGAGAAATATCTATTCAAGTTTTTTTGCCCATTTTTTAATTAAAGTGTTTGTCATTTGGTTGTTGAGTAATAACTAGTTGTTTGTTCCTTATATATTCTGCACTAAACCCTGATCTGGTATATGATTTGAAAGTATTTTCTTCCATTTTATAGATTGCATTTTTTACTATCTTAATAATGTCCTTTGAGGCATAAAAGTTTTTAATTTTGAGCAAATACAGTATACATATATATGGGTTTTTTGCTGTTGTTCTTGCTTGTGCTTTTGATGTCAAATCTAAGAATCCACTTCCAAATCTGAGGCCATGAGGAATTAACTCTGTGTTTTCTTCTAAGAGTTTTATAGTTTTAACACTTATATTTAAGTCATTGGTCCACTCTGAGTTAATTTTTGTAAATGGTATAATGTATGTATGCAATTATCTAATTCTCCCAAGTACCATTTGTTGACAAACTATTATTTCTGCATCCAGTGGTCTTGACACTTTTGTCAAAAATTGATTGGCCATGGATTCGTGGGGTATTTCTGAACTCTTGATTCTATTCCATTGGGCTATATGGCTACCCATTTGCCCGTGGACACTTTTATATTTTTAAATATACCTTTATTGATTTCAGAGAGAGGAAGGGAGAGAGAGAGAGAGAGAGAGAGAGAGAGAGAGAGAGAGAGAGAGAAACATTAATGATGAGAGAGAGTCATCGATTGGCTGCCTCCTGCACACCCCCGACTGGGGATCGAGCCCGCAACCCAGGCATGTGCCCTGACCGGGAATCAAACCGTGATCTCCTGGATCCCAGGTTGATGCTTAACCACTGAGCCACGCCCAGCCCAGCAACACATATTTTCATTTATCTTGGATAAGTACCTAGGAGTGTAATTGCTGGATTAAATGATACATGCATTTTTAACTTCTTAAGAAAATTGATTGTCTTGTTCTCATCATGATCAATATCCTGTAGCTAGGTTTATTGTCCCTCTTTACAAAGTTAAGATTTCTGTTGTTGTAGAAGAAATGAAGAGTGGAAGTGCTGAGTCAATAAAATTCCTCTGCCCCAGTGTATTGCAGCAAATGCTGATACAGTCTAAGTGAAGAACTTTGAACTACCATGGAATATTATTTTGCACACTTAGACAGTATGGGATAAATATATATTAACTTGCCAGCTCTCATTGTCTTATTTTTCATACTCCTTTGTGATCTTCAGAGACTTTTTTAAAAAAAAAAATATCCATGAGAGTTGTACACAACTGAAACATTATATTACAGTTTATTTTAGTAATATTTTATTATGATATTTATTAATGATTCTGTGTGTGTTTTTAAAATTTGTTAATGTTAACAAATTTTTATTTGCTTCACTTCTAGTTCTAAAAGTAGTGTTTCCTGATGTTCTATAAGTATGTGCTCTTCAGGTAGAATACTGTTCTGTATTCTACCTAGATGATTTGCAATCCAGTAGGTCAGAAAATCCACTGTATGATTATGCCTGTAAAAGGGAACTATCCTTTGGCTCACAATTTCAGTAAAAACAAGCTCTACTCTATACTACTGTGTATTAATGTTGTCCTTCTTCATGTCTGGAGTTGAGCCTAAGAAAAAAGTAAAGTGAATGAAGTCTGTCTTCATTCTATATTTCTTGAGTTATATTTTCTTTCCGCCCCTAATGAAAACCTTTCTTGGAGAAATACTCTGAGGAGCTTATCAACACTAATTGCTTTAATTATTATTTTACCAAGGATAATTTACATTTAACAGAGGTTAAAGGAAAAAGCACTGGTAATAGAATTTTGGCACTTGAAAATTGGTTGGAGAAAGGGTAAAAAAGTATAAAGAAAAGAGAGAGGGTGACACTTTTAGAATCATGCCATTCTGGAAATCCCCCCATTCTGACTAAGCCAATTCAAAATGACCCCTAAATAGATCCACTCATCTCAAATATCTTTTTGACTTAAAGCAAAAAACCCCAAAACATCAGAAAGTGATATATGCAAAATTAAATGAAATACACAGCTATAAGCTAGTTTGATTTATCCATAAAGGCTCTTGAGTCACCATTATTTGATTATAATACCTCATTCAGCTTTTGCATCTGATACAACATGGCTATCTCTTTCTGGATTCAGGGCAACAGGGAGCTGGCTCTGAATTAGATGGATAAAGTAGACTTATGGCGATGAGAATGCACAGTAGCGTTATAATAATAATGTACTGCTTGAGTAAAATTCAATTATGCATCCTCTTGAAGAGCTTGATAAATATCAACTGATTATATTAAAAAATCATTTGAATTTATCAATATTAGAGCTTCTAATGTTGGAAGGCAAAGTTAAAAATTCAATAGTAGAAGCCAGTCTTTCATAGTATGTTTACCAGACCATTGAGGAACTATCAGTTTGTTAATACATGAGTTTCAAAATACCAGGATATGAGAATTTATAATGTACCTGGAATATACGACATCTAAGTGAAAAATAACTTGTTGGCATACCAAATATAGGGAAAAAGAAGAATTTAATTAAAAATGTAAGGTTCTCATATATCATTCTTATTTCCTTTAAGAAACGATAATGTTAACCTGAGATTCATACAATTAGTTCAAAATACCTGAGGATGGATCATGAGTAGAACACAATGACCCAGTTATACAATATTCAGACAATGTCCATATATATAATGGACATAACAATATAAGGTGTCCCCAAAAATGTAAACACATTTTTTGATAGCTCAATTGCTGTTTCTTCCTTTTCAGATTTAACCCTTGGAATTAATAATTATTTAAAGTGTGTATACATTTTTTGGGATATCCTGTATACACATTGTTATGTATAAAATTGTTAATCAAAGGATAAAAGAATTACTGAGTAAAGCATTGTTGCTGTTTTCTGTGTCAATATACAAGATTATATAATATTTTACTGATGGCAGAGAAAGTATCATCATTAAATTATAAGGATAAACTAATCTGTATTAGGTATCCATCATTTATTCTTCCTTGACTAGTTCTTCCTATAAAAAGTGTTAGCCACTTTAAATCCAATAGAGAAATGCATATAGGAAAAGTTATTAGTTATATGTGGCAAAAGGATAGAAGTTAAATGATAGCATACTGAATCATTTGTAATGAATCTTAAAAAAGATGATGGTCTTCATTGATGCTGAATAAAAAATTTAATGTAAAAGGGATCAATATTGCTCAGACCTGAGTTTTGGAAGTTCGGGCAATGATTTCAGTACACTAGTAAAGGAAATTACCCCAAAACAAGGGTTCTGCCAACTATTTAAGTTCTAGCAGGGCTGTTGTCCACACCATTGACGCTGTTGTGTTCAATTTGGGCATGCAGAATTTTTTATGCCAATATGGGTCATGTCAACTTAGAGACAACAATTTTACAATGACTCCAACCCAAGGGCAGTGAGTGACAAAAGAAACCTGACTTAGGAGGGGGAAATAGGCTAATCTTTGTTCCATTTACTTAATTGGATCAGATTATCTTGGCAAATAAAAAATAGTAATCAATCTGTCAGTAAAGAAAATTCATGCTGACAGCAGAATTATGCTAAGTATCCAAACACACATGGAAAGGTTTCTCCCCTCAGCTAATCCTGCAAACTTGCTGCCTGCACAGAGGAAACATACAGAGTATAAACTATCAAGTTGCCCTGACTGGTTATAATTTACATGAAACTCGGTTATATTTAGCTAATATTATAATTTACTGCACACAGGATTCTTACTATTCTGAAAACACTCTCTGAACTGGTATTTAGAGGTAATAGGCTTGAATGAATTACCTGATATTTCTCAAGCACCATGGTGTAAAACCATCAGAAGGCTTGAGCTATAATACTGATTCTTGAATTTATTGGCAGTCCAACTTGGAAACGTTTCTATTGCTCACTGTCTCAGTTCCCTCAGCTGTTATATATGGATAATTTATATTCTTTCCTGAATATAAAATGTGATAATAGATGAAAATATGCTTTTTAAACTGTAAAGTGGGGTACAAATGTGAGGTCTTCCCCTCCTCCTCTCCCTTGCCCTCCTCTCCCCTTCATCATTGTCCAGGCATAAATATTTTATTTAAGCCACACAGTGGCTGAAAACAACAGTCTCCTTTTCTTTTATATTGCTGACAGGACTCTCATGTCTGGTTGATATCACATCTCAGGCATAGAGTTGGCACAAATTCAACAAGGTGACGTGACATGGTCGAAGGGATCAGCTTTGTGGTCAGAGTCAACCAGGCAGAGAATGCAGACAGTCCCCAGTTCCCCATCCCACTGTGAAGTGTGAGATCCAGTCCATGAGTAGAGGAAATACCCTTCCACCTGTGAGCCTCCTCATATAGGGTGCGTTTGAGGGAGGGATCTGCTGAGGGGGAAATAGCAGGCTGTTTGGCATAGACAGTCTCTGTGACAGGGTGTCACTTAAAGAAGTGCCTGAACCTGTTGACCAGGGGACAGCTGGGAAACCAAGCCCATGGAAATTACATGCCGGTGCAGGGAGTCACTAGTCCTGTGGAAGGCTGAGCGTGGCTCCCCCTTTAGCTGGGACAATGAGGAGTCCCCGAGATCCAGCAGAGTGAACACCCAGGGTCTTTTACAAACAGCACCGATTCTTGTGTAATACTGACTCACAACCCATTATCCGTTGTGAAAAGGCCATTTTATTCCTTCCTAACTACCCCAAACTGGACCTGCAGGAAAATCTCTCTGATTTCTGCATCATGACTGACTTTCTCAATTCTAACTACTGTTTTAGAGGTATTGAGGGATATAGAGTGAGAGGGCATGGGCTCTGGAGCCAGACTGCAGGGATTCAAACCCCAGGTCCTCCGCTTATGACTTCTATGACCATCAGCAAGTTAGTATCTCTGAGCTTCAGTTTACTCACTTGTAATGTGCAAATAACAGTAATACCTATCCTAAAGATCTTTATGGATATTGAACGACATGAAAGATTTAAAGCACTGAGAAAAGTACCTCCTATATATTAAATACTCGATAAAAGTTGTTATTTTTATGAATTTATAAAATTAGATCACTAACACTGAAGGTCTTGGAAGCAACAGTTGCTGACTAAAGGGAAAGGAACCTTCCACTTATTGTTCACATTGATCCCCTATATGGTGCCAGACATTTAATCCTCAAATAACAATGTTTTCTTGGTTTAAAGATGAGAAAACCAAAGCCCTGAGTGGCTGAGGTTATATAGCAGATAGCAGATGGAAAGAGTTCAAAGACCATCTGACTCCAATGACCTTACTGCTTTCTCTTTCTATGTCAGAATCTTTGTTCCCCTTCAGTTTCTCTCTCACCCACTACCCAATTGGAGCAATTTTAAAGTACATTTGCTGATGGCTCCCACATGCATGCCCAGAGGCCCTCTTGGAAAACTATGATTATCCAGAAAAAGTTGTGCATATCTTCTTTCTTATAATCCTCTGTACAACTGCAAAGAAAAAATTATTATGTTTTACACAGATATTTCTTTCAATGTTTAAACATCAATAGCAGACGCTCACATAGAGATACACACTGGTATCCCTCTACTCACTAAAATGCACTACATACAAGCATATTAAAAATCAGGGTGTGAAAGAACTGACATATAAAGCAAAAGGTGGTCATAGCATGTGAAACGAAAGTTTAAAGAGAATTACACAACTCAAACTTGGCTCTTAAGACTTCATCGACGTGGAAAATTAGTTTTGAATTTAGTGTGCTGCTGAAATTTTGATAGAAGTAGTTGACCAGTAATGGCCTGACGTAGGAAAACAATAGGTTTCTAGAGTGTGGAGGAGTTCTGTGGACAGGTGGGTAGAAGGACAGACATTGCTTCCTGGCATAGGAAAGTGACAGAATTTAACAACAATACCAACAACAATAAAATCCCAGAACATAAAATCAAGCAAAAGACAAGAATCCCTCAAGTCTGTAACAAGAAATGGCCTGACCCGGGGATTCGGTTTTCATAGTGCAGTTTCTTTGAGGAGAAGGGAAACTTGGGTGAGGAAAACTTGGGTGAGGGAATGGGGTGTGAGCCATCCTAGCAGCTCTATCCTAGCAGGACTCAAGGTCTGCTACCCTAGGGCCGGTGAGCTACTCTTGCCTTAGGAATTCAGCACCTGCAGCGATGAAAACAAGAGGTAGCCCTCCTCAGAGCCAGCAGCATCCTTGGAGGGAAACATGACAGTCCTCCCAATTCTTACTGGACCTTAAAAGGTGACTTTTAAGAAAATATAGTGACTCTCTATGCCCTATGCCATCAGTCACTGAACTGATATAAAGTAATCACTGTGCAGAGCTGGTGTTTCTGAGGCCTAAATACAAAGTAAGGTTTTTCTTTTCTTGTAATATGCTTGTACACTGACTACCTATCCAGGTTCTTGTAGCCTGAATGACCAATTTTTCTAACCATACAGACACATTCCTGTCATAAACATGCTCTACACACACACACACACACACACAAACACACACATTTATATACAGGTCAGAGCAAAAGTAGGTTTATAGTTGTTCATGGAGGGCTCATAATCCAGGCCTCTTCTGAGTTCAAGAACTACGGCTAAAACTATATTTTGATATAACTGGTTTTCTTTATAGTCCTATGCAATTAATTTTATTCAACTAAAATCAGTGTTCTGAGAAGGCATATAAAGGCTTTGCCCAGTTATCAAGGGCTAATGGCACTAAATGTGTTAAAGACTCTGCTCTAGGGAATCCTGGTGAAGGCAGGCATGGAACTGGCAGATATTGCAGATGCAATCAAACCTTAGATGGGGTAGGTAGGATAAGATCCTTCACCATGGTAGGTCCCACTATAAATATAAAAGCCTTCTATTATTCTTTTTAAAAAAGTCTATATGCCATGTTTACTGTGATACATCTTGAATATCTTTTGTGAAATGGATATTTATTTCAAATATAAAGCTTTTAATATTGTCATTACTTATAACAGCATATTCACTTATTAAATTGTATGTGCTCTCCAGAGGTAGTTGAAAATATGCCCTGATAGTAAATTAAGCATCTACTTTTTTTCCACACATGTCAAAATAAGTTATGTCAGAGACAGTAATGCACATTTCTTACCTGATTATAATTTCCAGTGTCGTATATCGTCTTCAGTGAATACTAATCGCTATTAACTGGCATTTGATTGAAGTGGTAAAGAGGTGGATCCATTCTGTTTCACTAATTGATTCAAGTTGGATTTCGGCCAAGCCTTATAACCTAAATGCCCAATAATAAGGGAATGATTAATTGAATCTTAGCACATCCATATGACACAATAATGTGATCCATTAAAATAGTATTTCAGAAGAATATTTAGTAAAATTGGAAAGCACTCATAATAAATTTACTGCCAGTACATGGAGAATAAAATCTAGATTCATCCTTCTGGACTCTAATGGGCCCCTGCATAACTATACTTCCCACCTTAAACACCTGTCTCCTTCAGTCATCACTGATATTTATTCTATTTCTGTAACTTTCCAAGACCTTCTCACTGTCAGGACTTTGCAGTAGCTGTTCCCATTGCTCAGAAACCCTTTCCTTATATCTTCACATGAATAGCCCCTTCTTGTCACTGAAAGAGCCTTCTCTGACCACTTATTCATTTCCTAGTACGGTACTCACCCCTTATCGGTGGCTTCCCTCTCTGCAGTTTCAATTACCTGTGGTCAGGCACGGTCCAAAAATATAAATAGAAAATTCCAGAAGTAAACAATTCATAACTTTTAAATTGTGCACCATTCTGAGGGGTGGGATGAAATCTCATGCCATCCACTTTATCCCGCCCAGAGGGGAATCATCCTTTTGTCCAGCCTGTATAAGTTCCTGGCCACTTAGCAGCTCTCCTGGGTATCAGTCTGACTGTCCTGGCATCACAGTGCTTGTGTTCAAGTCACCCTTATTTCACTTAATATTGCCACAGTCACTTAGCCTTTATTATACTATTTTGTAATTGCTCTCTTTTATTATCAATGTCTGTTACTTTCTTACTGTGCCTAATTAAACTTTATCATAGGAAGGAATGTACAGGGAAAAACATAGGGTTCGGTACTATCTACTCTTTCAGCACCTTCTGGGGGTCTTGGAATGCATCCTCAGCAGATAAGGAGAGACTACTATATGTTGCTTTGTTATATTACTTATTGTTTCTCACTATCAATTATTGTCTTACTTATTTTTCTATACCTCTTTCTAGAATGCAAGCTCCTTAAAAACAGGGATCTCATCTGTCTTGTGCACTGTTTCATTCCTATGGCTTTGAAAAGTGCCCGGCACTTAGTCCAAGTTCAATATATATATTTGCTGAATGAATAAACCAGTAACCTTTTTTTTTAAAATGTCAAAAGTAAAAAAAATACTTATTTTAGATATCTTTTTAAAACATAGAGAAGAAATAAGAGGATATAAATTACCAATAATGGCTTTATCCAGAGATAATTATTGTAGACATGTTAAGGCACAGGCATGTAAATATCTGACAGTTGGGGTGCATAACTGCATTCCCTCTTTGGTTCCTCTCTTGTTCCTTACATTTTTCTCTCTTCTCCCTCTGAAAAACAATTTTTTTGGGTCATAGACTCCTGTATAACAGAGTACTAATCATTTTAATTTCCTGGGAATCACTCTGCGTAACTTATCAATGCATTTATTTGTTCCAAAATAGTGCTCTCTCAAGAGCAATTTTGTTACTTATATTTTCTGCACTTCCAAAATGTGGAATAGAACACAATGATGAGAGAGTGCCGAGTGCTGCAGGACGGTAGGAGACACACTACTTTTTTCTTTGTGGTGGGTCAGAGAAGATCTTCAGGAAGAAATAACTTCTCAGCTGAGACCTGAAATATATGAAAATCAGCCACATTAAGTTTATAAAATATATGAGGCTTGAAACCTGGGGGGTGGGAGAGGCTGAGAATCCCAAATAGAGAGAAACACTGTATGTGCAAAGGCCCTGAGGTAAGAGAATATTGAACTTTAGGAGAAATAGAAGTTATTCCATGTTACTAGTGCATAATGTGTGAGGGGACTTCCGATGCTGGAGATATAGGCAGAAGCGACATAATGAGAACTCTGTATTAAGCAGTCTAGCTTGAGGGCAATCAGAAGCCTGTAAAGTGCTTTCAGCACAGAAATATCATGATGAGTTTTGTATTTTACAAAGATCATCCTAACTTCTCGTGGAAAAAAAGGGAAAGAGAAAAAATTTGTAACTTGTGTGACTATACAAACATATAATAAATATCTCTTTATACCTTAGAAGGAGAAGAGAAGAAAGTTGACATGTATTGGGACTTAGTTCAACCATCCAGGAATCAACCACAGAAAAAAGGGAAGAGCAAAATTCCTTGGTGGCTGCTTCTAGTGAGACCCATTATCTGTATCAAAAGTTATCTTTACTTGTTATGATGCATCACCCAGTTAGGTGGGAAGGGTCACCATAATTTGGTTGGCATGGTTGCTATCATAGGGGGGCCACAAAATATTGTCTCTCCTCATGTATACAAGGGCCATTTGCAGGTTCCTTCTCTCAACGGTCTTTCCATAGTCAAGAAGCACCAGCAGAATCTCTAGCAGCAACCTCATTCACTTTGCTCCAAAGACACTAGATACTAGCACTTTCTTTTGGTTCCACATACTGACCAGAAACAGTCCTACACATAAGACCAATAACAGGCTGGCTGGCCTTCCCTCCACTTGCTGTTCTCAGCACTATACCCTTTAGAACTCACTTGTTATCTCCTCATGTGGATGATGTCCTTCTCTCTTTTTTGCTACTTACTTGCATCTCCCCCCCCCCCCCCAGTTTTACAAACATTCCTTCAGTCTTTCTGTAGATCATGTTTGTAGAAACAAAACTTTCAAAAGGACAGGATAGGTGAATTAACATGAGTGTAGAAGTTAGACACTTAGTTGTTTTTCACAGTATAGAGGTCTATTATTTGGGGGATACTTTTAGCCCTTTGAAATCCACCAAATATTTATTGAGCTCCTAATATTTAAATTAATAATTAATAAGAATCAAATATAAGAAAAAATCTCTCCCCCCCAAAAAAAGTAAAAAAAAGCATCCTGTTACCCATTCCCTCACAGCTACTCAAAGACGTCACTCTTGACAGTACTCCTCAGGTGTTTTCTGGTATTAGTTTTCTAATTTGCTGCTATAACAAATTACTAATAACTTAGTGGCTTAAAACAACACAAGTTTATTATGTTATAGTTCTAGAGGTCAGCTATATGAAATGCATCTCAAGGGCTAGAATCAAAGTGTTGTCAGCAGAGCTGCATTTTTTCTAGAGACTCTAGAGAAGAGCCCATACCTTGCCCTTTCTAGCTTCTAGGGGATGCCCACATTTCTTAGTTTCTGGTTGTATTTCTCTCTCTGCTTCAATAACCACTTCTCCTTCTGTGACTCTCACTCTCTTCTCACCTTCTTATAAGGACTCTTGTGATTACATTGAGCTCACCTGGAAAATTCAGAATTATCTCCCCATATCAAGACTCTTAAACTTAATCACATGTGCAAAGTTTCTTTTAACATGAAAGCTGATATAGTCACACGTTCTGGGCATTAAGACAAGAGCATCTTTCGGCAGGGGGTACTATTCTGCCTATCACACTCATATCGTCAATCTAGATAGATTGTGCTTGGTGTCCATTTCTTCTTATTTATCTTCATGGTTTTATTTTCTCAGCTGTAAAAAGTAATAAAAGTAGTACATACTACATAGGGCTGCTGTGAAGAGTAAATGTTCATAAGAGTCTGGCACACATTACACACTTAAGAAGCTATTGTTAAAGAACTTAATAAACTGATGAACAAAATAGATTCAGTGACATGGAAACATGGATCAGATTGATGAATCTCAGAGGGATGGAGGGAGGCGGGAGGGTGGAGGGGGAGAGAGTAACCAAATAACTTATATGTGTATATGCACAACCCAAGGACACAGACAATGGTGTGGATAGGGACTGGGGAGGGGGGTAGGACAGGATGAAATGGGTCAGTGGGGAGAAAAAGAGACATCTGTAATATTTTGAACAACAACAAAAAAAGAAGCTATTATTACTATAAAGAATAATATAATTTTATAACCATCCTTATAAGGTCAAAAACTCCAACATTCACATATACTGATGGTAAGTGGTTGGACTTATGAGGCGATACATGAGAATTTAATGAGATATGATACTTTAGTAACAATTCTGAGAACAGATGTACTCACATTATGAACAATATAGTCTTTGAATTACCTTGGAGAATCATCAATATTTTAGCAACTCTAGCAGAAAATTATGAAAAGGTTATTTGCAATGCTGGTTTCCTTTCTCACCTGTGATGAGGTAAAAACACCCACATTTTAGTATTTTCAGTCTTCTTCCTTCCAGGATGCTCAAGAAGATTGTGATTGTTCTCTATTGAGATTCTCCACCCCACCCACATCTGGTTAGTAGTATTCCCTTTGTGTTTGCTGTTTCTTTAGGTTTTTGTGATGCAGTTTTAAGATAAAAAATAGAGTACCCTTGAATAGAGCATTATGAATTTAGGACAACAAGTAGAGAGAAAGATACATAAATTGAGTATCTCTGCAAAGGGCTTTATCTACTTAAAAGAGATTAGGATGAATAGTGACCCAAAAGAAAAAAAGTAGGGGTTAAGAGTCACAGTGAGGAGGGACATTTTGAGGGAATCAGTTGTCGTTCAATGGTAGGATATTGATAATGACAGAAATGAAAACATTTTAAAGATTTTCAGAGTAGTGAGAATATTTCTTACCCTTTGGAATTATTTGAAAGGTGACAGTAAAGAGAGATCTCATTACTTTCAGTTCCTAGAATCTATTTCTTTCAGTTGAGCTCCATGCTTGGACCAGTCACGTGAGGCTTAGTGTTTGTTTCAAGTATATATCGCCCAGTGGGTATGTTACATTCCCTTCAAGTTTCTCAAGCCCTCCATGTCGATCACACTCATCAAACCATTCACGGCCCGCCTGCTTTCCCCTCCAGCAATCTTTATTACTCCCTCAGAGGAGGAGCTGACCCTTCTTCAGTTCAGTCTCACCTTTTCCACCTGCTCCAACAATATAGTTCTTACCTTCAGTTTACAAACACGTCCTCAAAATGCATTATCACACACACTTCATCAGTGCTTCATCCTTGCAAGCAGGTGCTTATCTTCTCCCTTCTACAAACTTTGTTAGAGTCTACAGACACATTCTTTTATGTCATTTGCTACTAAACTCACTTTGTTCTGATTTTTTATTTTAGAAAGATGAAAAATGCACTTGTAATCATCAAATCCAGTGACGGTTGTCTATTTAATTTGACTACTCTATAGCATAATAATATTGATAGTGCTCTTCTCCTTTCTCTATAGTACATTATTTCTATTTCCCTCTTTCAGCTATTATCCTCCTCTGGCTCTTTTCCTGCCTTATTATTACCTATTGGTAAGTCCCATGATTCCATCTTTGACTCTTATCCCATTAGACATACTTTGTGGGTGATACTATCACCTTTGCAAGTTTTATTAACACTGATGGACATTCTCAAATAAGCAAAATATAAAAGGCCAAATTAAATTAATCTCTAATGCTACCCATATTTCCTATTTTTTAAAAATGTATTTTTATTGATTTTTTTGGGTGACACTGGTTAACAAAATTATATAGGTTTCAGGCGCACAGTTCCACAGCACATCATCTGTACACTGTATTGTGTGTTCACTACCCCAAGTCAAATCTCAGTCCATCACCATTTAAATGAATTCAGTGGCATTACTATTAGTGGAAACACCCCAACTGGAAAACTCACTCTCCTTGCTATGCCTTCCTTCAGCACCATATCACTTAGCTCCCAGGTCACTCATAGACTCTGCCCACATTAACTACAAAATGCTTCCCCTCTTCTCCGCAACCCTGACGTTCAGATTTCCTTTCCAAATTGGTTAAATTATTTCAAGTCACCGAGCCTTCCTGTAATATCTCTTACTCTTTGACTCACCTTTCCCACAGACTTGGCACAAAGCTGCCTACTTTAACACTTGTAAAATCTTGGCCAGAAAAGGATAGTATGTAAGTCCTTTATAATATGACCAAGCCACATCTCATTTTTAACTATATGAGCTCATTTTTTAAATGGTACTCAGGGCTGAGGTTACCACTATGAGAACATGGAGAAGAAACTCTCTACAGGCTCGCACAGCTCAGCTCCGGGCAGTGCTCCACGGATGGAAATGTTGGAAAGAAGCTCCAATGGGCCAAGCACTTGAGCACAGACAGTGAGTAGTGAGAGGCTATTGAATCTGTGGCACTCCAGAGGCTTGGTCATAAACATTTGACAAGTGCTGATAGTGGCTCATAAAGGGGCTAACCACTGGCAACAATATGAAGAAAAAAAAAGGAATTAGTTACTTGGCATCTTCATAGCTTCCATTACCATTTCTGAAACTGCCTTGTTCTTTCTCTGCCGCTTCCCCTTTACTCTTCTCTCTCCCTCAACAAATATACACAATATCTTTCAACCCAGGAGTTTATCACTGATCCTGAATTTTAGCCCAAACTCATTCACATAGGGAGAGCAGAATAATTCCTGTGACAGAACACCCAACAGGGGTTTCTCCTGCTCATATTTTGTCTGTGACAGATGGTATTTTCCAAAGATGGCTACACAGTATTTCTCACCTCTTGTGTTTTTCTAGAACCTTGCCACTCTCATATCAAAAGGTGTAGGTTAGTTCCCCTCCTCCTAATTCTGGTCAGGCTTGTGACTTTCATATATCCAGGAGAGTGTGGCAAAACTGTGTTGTATTAATTTAAAGGCGGCCTTAAAAGGGTGCAGAATCAGTCTTGTTGGCTGAGTCCCTCACCTTTTGAGCCCTAGGCTTGGATGTGAGCGTTCTAGCTGCCTAGGCTCACATGCTGTGAGGAAGCCCCAAGCAGCCAATGTGCAAAAACCACAGGCAGAGGCCCTGAGGTTACATGGAGAGAGATGCCTGTTTAGCTTCCAGTGAATTTAGTCATTGGTTGTTCTAGTTTTTAAATTGCCTGACTACAATCACATGATATATTCTGAGACAGAAGTATCCAGTTGACCCCAAATTTCTGACCTGCAGTAAGTGTTAGAGATTTTTTTAAAGTGTGGTTTTTTTAAACAAGTAAATTTTGGTATGGCTTGTTATATAGCAATAGTAACTGGAACACTGTTGAAATACCAATTTTGTTGATGCCTCCAACCCTCCATTCCATATTCAGAGTAAATTCTGTTTTGTCTAAGTTAATTTCAGTTTTCCCATTCTCTGACTCGGTTTAAGAATAAACATGGTTTCCAAGTGACTTGGTTATGGCCAATAAGGTATGGGGCAATATTTGCTGGGGGCCACTGGGAAAGGAATCATACATGTAACAAAAGTGCATTTTCTTCTACCAGATATCTTCTCTTGAAGTGGTGCTAATTTTTAAAGCACCCCGAGGGTGACAGAATGAAAGGGAAAAGAAAACTGGATCCTTGATATTGTTGATCAACTGAATTAGCCAAACCTGGAAATTCTGACTTATTACCTCTTGACTATGAAGGAACATATTCTGACTTAGTTAAGAAATTTGATTTGAGTTTTCTGTTACCTGCTGCTTAAATCATCATAGCTTTTTAATGCCTTAATATAAATGCATCTGATAGTCAAGGATTATCACTGTATCCCTTGCATTATGATTTAGGAATAGAGATGCTCAGAAAAGGAAAGGTAAGAGAAATAGTGAGAAGTTGGTAACATAATCCAAAAACAAGACAGAGAATTGCTTATAAAAATTTATCAGGCTGCCCTGGCCGGTGTGGCTCAGTTGGTTGGGCATCATCCCGGGCACTAAAAAGGTCACTGGTTCCATTGCCAGTCAGGACTCATGCCTAGGTTTCTGGCTTGATCACTGGTAGGGGGCGTGCAGGAGGCAGTCAGTGGATGTTTCACTCTCATATTGATATTTCTCTCTCTCTCCCTCTCCTTTTCTCTCTCTCTAAAAATCAATAAAAATTCTTAAAAAAAATTTACCAGGCTGTAAACTCACTAGACATATAAGAAGCTAGTACCAGGGTATCTGAAGGAAGGCAGTGCTATTTAATTATGAAAACCATCAGGAATCATCCAAGTAATTATTAGCCCCCAGGGCCATGGCCTTTTAGAGTGTCTGGAGTAATAGGGAGACCTATTGAATAAAATATAAACCATAAAGAAAGATGTTTTAGCTGATTTAGGTAAACACATAGGAGTGAGATTGTTATATTGTACAGTAAGATTATGTATAGCTTTGTAAGAAACTACCAAATTGTCTTCCCGAGTGACTGTACCACCATGGATTCCCACCTCTAGTGGATGAGCATTCTTCTTGTTCCACACCTTCACCAGAATTTGGTTTTGTCACTGTTTTGGGTTTTAGCTATTTTATTAGGTATTTAGTGGTGTCTCATTATTTTAATTTTCATATGATATTGAAAATACTTTAATATACTTATTTGCCATCTGTATATCTTTTTGCTGAGCTGCCTTTATAGATCTTTTGTCCATATTTTAATTGTTGGTTTTTTGTTGTTTTTTTTTACTGTTTAATATTAGAAGTTCTCTGTATATTTTAAATGTGAGTTCTTTATCAGGTGCATGTTTTGCAAATATCTTCTCCCAGCATATGGCTTGTTTTTTTCATTCTTTTATAGCATTATTTGCAGAAATTTATTTTAATAAAGTTCTACTTATCAATTTTGATAAGATAATGATTTTGGTGCTACTTTTTACCTTTTTGTTAATAATTCAAAATAATGTCATTAAAAATAACAAAGCTATTGATTTTCTAGTATGGACCAGTCACTGATATAGTCAGACTTTCCAGTTATTAGCCTCCTTTATTTACACAGACATATTTCATCAAGGAAGGATCTCAACATTGATCAATGTATATTGTTAATGTCTCTATTAATAAATGAAGAGTATTATTTCTGAAATAATTATAGATCTACCTCAGATATCATATAACAAATTTTCTAAGAATTTTTTTTATTAAAAAAGCAGGCACTTTTTCAGCTTCAACATGAAAAGAGCGTGGATGTCATCACCCCTGTCCTTACAATAAGAAAACTTGAAAAACTGAAAACCAATGACTTTTCTTGGACCCATCAGGGGACTGAGGTTTCAGAGCAAACCACCATCCCCAAATCTACAGAGATGGGTCTGTCTATCTTGATAGTCACAGTGAGCTCTGCTTATCAGAGCCAGAAGCAGCTAAAGCCATAAAATATTCCTGCTATCTTATATAACATGTCTTGCTTTCAACAAAAGGTTACAAGTCATGTCAGGAAAATAGGTAAAATCAACAAAAGCAATCTGGATCTTTTAATGGATAAATACAATTAATAAACCAGTAGCTGGACTAACCAAGAAAAAATAAAATATAAATTGCCAATATTAGGAATGAAAGAGCAGTCATCCATACTGATCCCATAGACATTGAAAAGGTAATAAATTAATACTACCAACAATTCTATACCCACAGGTCTGATACTTTACTGAAAGGGAATGATTGCTTGAAAGATAATCTATCAAAACTGACCAAGGGAGAAATAGATAACCTAAATAGCTCTATTTTTATAACAGAAATTTGATCAATGATTAATAACCATTCAAAAAAGAATGTACCAGGCCCAGATAGTTTCATTGTTGAATTCTACCAAGGTTTAAGAAAGAAATAATTCCTCATTTTCATAATCTCTTCCAGAAAATTATAGCAGAGGAAGCAATTCTTAACACATTGAATAAGGCCAGCATTACCATAATACCAAAACCAGATAAGACATTATAAAAAACAAAGATTATTGAGCAACCTCTCATAAACATAGATGTAAAAGTTTCTGACAAATATTAGCAAATCAACTTCCATAATGTATTAAAAGCGTTATGCCAAGTACTCAAGGCTGATTCAACATTCAAAGATGTAATCCAGTGTGGCTGGCAGGGCTCAGTGGTTGAGCATCAACCTATGATCCAGGAGATCACAATTTGATTCCTGTCAGTACACGTATGCAGGCTGAGGGCTCCATCCCCAGTAGGGGGTGTGCAGGAGGCAGCCGATCAATGACTCTCTCATCATTGATGTTTTTTTCTCTCTCTCTCTCCCCCTCTCCTGTCCTCTCTCTGAAGTCAATAAAGATATATTAAAAAAAAAAAAAAAAAGATGTAATCCATTACATTTAGAAAATGTGCTAAAGAAGAAAATTTTTATGACCATATCAATTGAAGCAGAAAAAGCATTTAACGTCCAATACCTATCCATGATAAAAAAAAAATCAGCAAACTAGGAATAGAGGGGAAATTCCTCAACATGATAACAAATATGCCAAAGACCAATAGCTAATGTTATTTTAATTGTGAAAGAGTGAACACTTTTTCCCTAAGGCCAAAAGGAAAGACTGTCTTCTCTCACCACTCCTATTCAGCATCATCTTGAATGTTCTTGTTAGTGCAATAAGAAAAGCTATAAAAGGCATGGAAATTGGAAAAAGGAGAAACAAAACCATCTTTATTTGCAGATAACATGAGTAGTTATTTATAAAATTCCAAAAATTGGCCCCCAAATTTTTTGGACTAATAATTGAGCACATCAGGTTTGCAAGATACAAAGTTAACAATGAAAAGGCAATTACTTTTCTATACACCAGCAGTGAACAATAGGAATTTGAAGTTAGAGAAACATTATTTATAATAACACAAAAAGCAAATACTTATATATAAATCTAAGAAAATATGGACAGGATCTAAATGGCAAAAACCAAAAAAAACCCAAAAAACAGTTGTTAAAAAAAAAAAGTCACAGATCTAAATAAGTGGAGAGAGAGTCTATGTTCATGGATTGGAAGATTCAATATTGTTAAAATGTCAATTCTTCACAATTTACTCCATAGATTGAATGCATTCTCAACCGAAAAGTACCAGCAAGCTATTTAGCAAACTGATTCTAAAGTTTATACGGAAAGGCAGTAGACCTAGAAGAGCCAACAAAATACTGAAGAAGAAAAAGTTAGACAACTCACACTACCCAATTTCAAAATTTTTTTATATGTATTTACAAACATATATTTGATAAAAGATTTGTATCTAAAATATACAAAGAACTCTTAAAACTCAACACTAAGAAAAGGAACAAACCATTTTAGGAAAAGAGCAAAAGACTGAAAGAGATACTTCATTAAAGAAGACATACTGATAGCAAATAGGCATATGAAAAAACACTCACTCTCATAGTCATTAGGGAGTTACAAATTAAAAGCAACAACAACAAGATGGCCCTATACACCTATTTGAGTAGCTAAATTTTTTAAAAAGTATGCAATAATAATTGCTGTTGAGGATGTAAAAAACAAGGACTCATATTAATGCTGAAAATGAAAAACAGTACAGCCATTTGTAAGACAGTTTGTGAGCCTGTTACAGAGCTATCACAAGCTTACCATACGGCCCATGTTCCTAGTATTATAAAAGATTATCATATATATTTTTAAATTTATCTTTATTGTTGAAAGTATTACAGGTGTCCCATTTTACACCCCAATGGACCCCTCCACCTTGCTCCCACCCACTCCCCAGTCCCCCACCCTGTTACTTACTGTATCCATGGGCTATGCATACATGCATATAACTTCCTTGGTTAATCTCTTCCCACCCTCCACCCCCCTTCCCTCTTTCCTCTGAAATATGATCATCTGTTACATGTGTCAATGTCTCTGGATGCATTTAGTTAATCAGATTCTCTTCATTAGCTTCTTGTTAAAGAAGACCCTTCAACATTTCGTGTAGTGCTGGTCTGGTGGTGATGAACTCCTTTAGCTTTTCCTTGTCTGAGAAGCTCTTTATCTGACCTTCAATTCTAAATGATAACTTTGCTGGGTAGAGTAATCTTGGTTGTAGTTCCATGTTTTTCATCAATTGGAATATTTCTTGCCACTCCCTTCTGTTTTGCAAAGTTTCTGTTGATAAATTAGCTGACAGTCGTATGGGTGCTCCCTTGTAGGTAACTAATTGCTTTTCTCTTGCTGCTTTTAAGATTCTCTCTTCGTCTTTAACCTTTGGCATTTTAATTATGACGTGTCTTGCTGTGGGCCTCTTTGGGTTCCTTTTGTTTGGGACCCTCTGTGCTTCCTGGACTTGTAAGTCGATTTCTTTTTCTTTTTTTTAAAAAAATATATCGTTATTGACTTCAGAGAGAGGAAAGGAGAAGGAGAGAGAGAGAGAGAAACATCAATGATGAGTCATTGATTGGCTGCAGCCCGCAACCCGGGCATGTGCCCTGACTGGGAATCAAACCCTGATCACCTGGATCCTAGGTCGACGCTCAACCGCTGAGCCACACCCGACTGGGTGTAAGTTGATTTCTTTCCCCAGGTAGGGGAAGTTTTCTGTCATTATTTTTTCAAATAGGCTTTCAATTTCTTGGTCTCTTCTTCCCCTTCTGGCACCCCAATAATATGAATGTTGGGCCTCTTGAAGTTTTCCCAGAGGCTCCTTATGCTATCTTCATATTTCTGGATTCTTTTTTCTTTTTGCTCTTCTGGTTGGGTGCTTTTTGTTTCTTCATGTTCCAAATTGCTGATTTGATTCTCAGTGTTCTCTGCTATACTGTTGATTCCCTGTAAATTATTCTTTATTTCAGTTCGTGTAGCCTTCATTTCAAATTGGTACTTTATTATGTCATCAATGGTCTCACTTGTTTTCTTAATAGTCTTACTAATATCCTTAAGCATCCTTATAACCATTACCCTGAACTCTGTATCTGTTAGCTTGCTTGGATCTATTTCATTTAGTTCCTCTTCCAGAGATTTCTTCTGTTCTTTCCTTTGTGACGTTTCTTTGCCTCCACATTTTGGCTGCTTCCTGGTGTTTGTTTCTATGTATTAGGTAGAGCTGCTATGTCTCCTGGAATTTGTAGAGTGGCTTTGTGTAGTAGGTGTCCTGCAGGGTCCAGTGGCTCAGCCTCCCCAGTCCCCTGAGCTGGGCCTTCTAGGTGCTCCCCTGTGTGGGCTGTGTGCACTGTCCTGTTGTAGTTGAGCCTTGGTTGCTGTTGGCATCCCTGGGAGGAACTGACCCCCAGGCCAATCGGCTGTGAGGACCCGCTGCAGCTACAGCCAAGAGCTGCTGTGCTGGAGACACCTTTATGGAGCAGGATTTACTTCAGTGGAGCTTTGGTGCTCACCAAGTGCGCCCCTTGAGTGTCACTCGTGGATGTGGTAGGGTTGTAATTTAGTGCGGTCGAGTCTGACCACCAGGTGCACTGTCTCTGGGGCCTCCTGGGAGGCGCAAAGTCAGCCTCTGCCAGTGCCTTGCCCAGGGCCACCCAGCATGAGCTACACAGCAAACCGTAGTTGGCTGCTACTTGTGCTGGGCTTGGAGGAGCCCAGGAGAGGCCAAGCTATGAGCCAATGCAGGCTGCCGCTAGTGCCAGGCCTGGGGCCACTTATCAAGCCGTATGGGGCCCGCTGCTGCTTGTTTGAGAGATTTTAGGAAAGTCCTAAGCATGAGGCTCGAGAGGCCACTTGCACAGAAAAGCCCCTGGAAATGGCCCGGATGAGCTGCAGGTGGGGAGGGGCGGGGCCTCTGGGAATCACAGGGCGGGGCCAAAGGTGAGAGTCAGGTGCTGGCGACTCAAACATGGCGCCTGCCTGCCGGCTGTGCGGGGAGGACTCGCCACAGGAGCCATGGCCTCCGCCAGCCCTTCTGCCCGGGAGGAAGCCGCCCTCCGCCTCTCGCCCGGATCTCAGGCAGGTTAGTTCCCCCCCGAGTGTCCCGGGTCCTTTCCGGCTGCTCCCGGCGCTGGGCTCAGAGGGAGCGTCCGAGTGAGTCCGTGCCGGGCCCTTTAGGAAGAGCTGCTGGGGCTCCTGCAGCCTCCCCGACCCTCAGGGACAGTCCCCGCTGGTTTCACAGCCCGGAGTTGTGGGGACGTCTCTTCCTGGCCTGGAGCCCTGGGCTGGGGGTCTGCTGTGGGGCTGGGACCCCTCGCTCCTCCGGGAAACCCCCACCCCGAGATTCCCTCCCGGGTTTACCCCGCTGCACCGGGTGTGGCCCGCGGCCGCGTCTCTGATCCAGCCCCATCCGCCCGCGTCTCCGCCCCTCCTCCCGGTCTCGGTGCTGCCTCAGCCCCGTGGCTGCGGGGCTTCTGTGCAGCCGGGTCTCGGGAGGCTCCGAGCGACGGTGGTCCTGTGTTTTAGTTGATTCTGATGTGGTTGCCGGAGGCGGAGGGCGCAGCTGCTGCCTGCGCCGCCTTCTTGTCTCCTCTTCATATTTTCTAATTAATATCACTTCTATCTCGTTGTAACTGTAGACATTTTTCTCCAGCTTTTGCACCAGTGAGGGAGATTCTAGCCTTGGCAATAACGTCAACTCTGGCGTTCACGTTGCCTCCATGGTGGCAATGTTCACCCTTCTCAGCAAGTGAAATTTTCATCTGTCTTTAAAGCAATCCACGGAATATTTGTGCCTCAGCTCATTTCATAGAAAAGACCTCCTGGGAGGCAGAATGAATCATTTTCACACTACCACAGTGAGTTTTAATGACATTTTAAACAAATAATAATATCCTGTTTACACATAATGAAGTATTAACATTTATAGGATTTCTGGCTTAGATTTACAAAATGTACTGTCTGTAATGAAAATCGTGATTTATAATTACTTTATATTATTTCTGAAATTATTTGTGGTAGGAAAGGTTAGTGACTGCTGCTGGCACTGTGGGAGCAGAAAGTTAATGATTCTCTTGTCTTTTGGTGGAGCTAGACTGTGGTTCATGTGCAAAAAAATACCTCAAGGCTGTGCTTTACGTGTTTAGCTCATTTATCTCTCATCAGTTAGGTAAATGAGATTCGGAAGTGGCTCCTAGTTTCTAAATAACTTTTTATACACTACTGAAAGCCTTAAAGGGTCCTAAAATGCTTTTTCTTGTTAATGAAATTTCACTCACATAATCTGTTCCTTAGTCTAGAAGATTCATTTTTAAAGCCTCCAGGCAGGCTGCTGCATTTACACTCAGTATGCCAATGTTTATAAGCTCTTTTTTACTATGTATTTACTTGCATATGGGGATAATTTGAAAATATATGTACCGTAGTTACATAAAATGTTAACATTAGAGATAGATAAGTGGAGGGTTTACTGAAATTACCTTACTATCTTTGCAATTCTTTGAAATTATTTGAAAACAAAAGGTTTTTTAAAAATATGACACACTAAAATACTTGTCTTTTACTCCCAAATGATTATAATATATGGCTGTTTAGTATAAATTTTGAAAAGTACAGTCAAAGATAAATTGCGACACAATGCAATGCCTAATAAGTGGTTAGAGCTTACAGTTTTAACTGATAGCATATATTTCTTTCTCACAAATCATTACCAATACCATGGTAGTTGAAGAAATAAAATAAATAACATTGTGTTGAAAGTCTCTATACTCTATAGTCTATGCTATGACCTTCATCATCCATTTTTATTGTACTAGATACAGTTAATTCACAGAAGGACAGAGGTCAAATTCTTTTGTCTTTTATTGCTTGTCCTCAACTTTTAGGGTTTTCTGGTGCCATTGTAAAAACTCAGGCAGAGTAGAATTGTTTTTCTGTCCTTCACTTAGGTAAGTTTTTAGGGACAAATTAAATGATTATGATTTTTTTTTTGATAATCAATCACTTATTATAAATGATTGAACCATACTCTCAGATTAAAAGAGAAAAAAAAGAGACCCATCCCTATAAACAGTTGATAAATATTTGGGATTGCCATTGAGGTTGAATGTTTTATTTCCTGGAAGATGTTAGGAAACACGCCAATACTGAAGTATTTATCTTCCCATTATAATATTTTCTTATTTAACTAAAAATCTCATTACCTAGATAAAGATAATATTAAGCTTTTTTGGGGGGGCATGATGCTTAAATACATTTGAATGGTTATGGGCTTAAGATTATATTGGACTTTCAACGAAGATGAATTACATTTTGGTCTTTGTTATGGTTCCTTTGGGAATGTCATGCTATTGATTCAGTTAAAAAGTGAAACTTAGTCATAACCCCTGGTTGAGTGTTTCATGACCCTTCCATCTTTGAATTAATTATAAATTGCTTTATAACTATTTCTCATCTTTTCCCCTTTCTTTTGCTTTATCTATGGTCTTCCTCTGACAGAGCTATAATTAATGACTTTTCCCAAGTTTATCTCTTGACTCTGTAAATCTTGTGGACAATCTTGCTGATTTCCATATTAGATTTTGGTGCTCTGGAATTGCTTGTCTAGGTTATTGAATTCCCACATCAGTCATCCTGTTCCCTGCATGGAAGCCTGAAGTCACCATGTCTACAATGTATTCTTTCTGTTTCATCATTTCATTAGCAGCAGGTACTGACTGAATCAGCGTGACTTTCCTTACCTCCTGGCTTGAATGTCTTTCTCAGGAATAAGAGTAATTCTGACATGAGCTGAAGCCCAGAAGCCAGAGTTAGTGAGAGTAGGTAGGGTGGATGGTCCTGTATCCATAGAACTTGAAGTACAGAGAAACTAGTGTCAGAGAGGCAACTATGGGCTCTTGGGCCAAAAAAGACACTTCAAAGTGACAAAGTCAAAAGTTAGAGGCACAGGATAAAAACCAAAAGTTGGTTTAGATACAGCTATATAGGATTTGCATTGCTGTTTAATGAGATTGATCAGAAAAGATAAGAAGTGTGTATAAAGCTGATTAATTGAGATTCTCTGACAAAGGAAGCCTCTTGCAGGGCACTTGGGCTCTTATCCATGCACTGTGGAAGAAGAGGTGAGATTGGCTTTGAAAATAATTCTGTTAAACACTGACCCTTTTAAAGTCATGCAAACTTCATTATGTAGCCATCAAAAAGCAATTTTTTTGTTCATATTGCTTTGACCATATCACCTTAGCCCTTGCCAGGCATTTCTTCCTGCCAAGAAACAAATTAAGCATTTATTAGGGGGTCTCTGAGGCATCATTACAGGAGTTATAGCTCACTACAGGTTCTCATCATTAGTTCATTTGTTACCTTCTCTGTCTCTTACAAGCTTTATAGAATCATGGATTTTTAATGTCTTGCGCTCTGTGGTGATCTTAGGTTTGTTACTGCTCATAGAATTTGTTTCCTTTTTGATTCTGACAGCTTGTTGTTTACAAAATAAGTTCTCCTTCCTATGAGAAATCCTATAAAATGGCTTGAAAGATGCTATAAAGTAGATAATTTAATGCAGAAGATAAATTAATGATGATAGCGACTCTTTTTCATTTGTGATTAAATTACTTTCCTTCCCTTCTTCATCATTTTATACTTTCCAGTGTTAGGTGCATTATGTAGTCCAATAATTAAACCCCAGTGAAATCTAAACACAATGTCATTGAGAGGCTCATGCTATAAAGCTTTCTCTTCCAGTAGCACTCCAGCGCCGACACTGTCTAAAACGAAGCTCTCCATCTCTATCCTTTAGTAGCAAAGGCCATGCTCCTGTGGTTCAGGCAAGGCCTTAGGACCCTATGGTACTGGCCCTAAAATAGAAGCTACAAAATACCTTTGTCCTGAATGTGCCCTTATGCTTCATGTCATTGCCTCTGCTTTTACATACAAAGCTCTCATTTTGCAACTAATTTTTTATATGAGAATGATCTCATGATATAGTCAGGAATCTTTCCATACAGATATAATCAAATGAGGTAAAACTGTAGTTTACACTCTTATTTTCTGAGGCATTAACAATATTGTGTGATAATGCCATTTTATATAAACATTGTGAAGTATAAAAATTATATTTTTAATGACTTTTTTCTAAAATTCTTGGTATATGGGGCTAGCTGGAATGCAAAAGGAATTCAAGTGTGGATAGAATGATGAATTTGTTTTTAAAATTCAGTGCCTTTCAGTGCAAGGGAGCTCGCTGGCTGTGCTCTGCCTTTCAGAACATCGCACTCTGGATGCTGCATTACTAGTTGTAAACAGTTATAGATTAAGCCCAAAGATTCTCTTAGAGAGTCTGCTCTTCATTTTCAGTTAGAGAATTAAACATAACCTGTATCACAACTCTGATTCAAATGATGCATGTAGTAGTCACAAGTGCGGGCCACCAGTTATGCCTGCTGCTCCTTCCCGGCTGCTCTGCAGTTGAGAATGGTCAGATGGACTGCTTTGGAAAACGAAATGTGAACAGAAGTGACTTGTGCCGTTTCTGGAATGAAACATTTCTGGATTAAGCCAGCATATGATCCGCTATATTTTATCTTCTGTTTGCCACAGTGGCCAGCATTATTTTAGGAAATAGCTTCTTGGTCAACCTAAGCTCCAGAATGAGGATGACTCAGAACCGGGCCTCCAGCTCACATGCAAAGGACAATTGATATGAATGAAAAATTAACCTTTAGTGTTTTAAGTCAGTAAGGAGTTTGAAGTAGTTTGTTCTGCATTTTAACTCAGTATCCTGACTGATATAAAAATGAATGCTGCCATAAGGGGAAAACACTTAAATATGTAGGATTTGTTTAGGGTCTGACTGGTGGAGAGCAAATAAATGATGACTGGATGTTGGGAAGCATGGCATCTATCTATGTAGTGGTGAGATGGTGTACGATTGTTGCTGAGATCATTTGGAATACAGATCAACACCTAATCAATTTGCAGACTTATAAGAAGAGGTTGGAACACAGTGTTAGGAGCATATGTCGGTTGCTGTTGGCTACATTTGGCAGTGTATTACAAGAAAGAGCTGAGATGAGAAAATAATTAACTAATTTGCAAAATGACAAAAGGGAATAGGGAAAACCCACAAATACATGCTTCTAGTTATGTTGATATAGTTTGCCTTTTCTCAGATTCAGTTTTCTTTTCTTTTAAAATTTATCTTTATTGTTGAAAGTATTACTGATGTTCCCCTTTTTTCCCCCATTGATCTCCCCCACCAGATTCAATTTTCTTACTCTGTGTGGTTTATAGCATTTGTAGAATTTACCTAAACATATTTAGTAATAAATATTGCCTACATGGAATAATTTTAGATATATTTTATTTTATCAAAAAGTTATTTTTAATATATTTTCTGCTATAACACAAAGCCTGCTTTCTGTTTTCTCAACTAAATTGATTTTTTTTTGGTAAACTGTATTTTTTATTTATACTGCAGGAAGGCACGAGTTAGAACATATATATTCAGATATAGAGCAATCAGTAAGTGAGCCTACATCTGCGTTTTGTAAGAACAACCATAATCTGCATGTCACACCAAAAAATTCTGGATTTAGAAAATACAAATAGGCTGCTACCATTGATAAATGCTGACAGTTTAAATAATTAACTGAGTAATTTTCAGAAAACAGGTGAAATAGAAACATAGCTGAACTCAGTGTGCCTTCTACTATGGCTATTAATAGTATGGCTACTATGGCTATTCATTTTTTATCTTTCAGTGTAAGATACATGTGACTTTGCCATATGTAATTGTGATAGTAGACCAAGGTGCATTTTTGCCTATTCATATGTGCATATTTAACTACCATTATTTTATAGTCATTTTATTGGAACTCTTAGGCCCAGTCCAAATGAAATGTGCTGTTCAAGCATTTAATTTTTTAAAAAATATATATTTTATTGATTTCAGAGAGAGGAAGGGAGAGGGAGAGAGAGATAGAAACATCAATGAAGAGAGAGAGTCATTGATTGGCTGTCTCTGGCACACCCCCTGCTGGAGATCGAGCCCACAACCCAGGCACATGCCCTGACCCAAAATCAAACCCTGACCTTCTGGTTCATAGGTAGACGCTCAACCACTGAGCCACGCCGGCCAGGCCAAGCATCTTCCATCACCATATATTTGACCCCTTTGACCTTTTACTACCTCCACCCTCCTTCCCTCTAGTAACCACCACACTGTTGTCTGTGTCTGTGTTTTTATTTGTTTGTTTTTCTTGTTTGTTCAGTTGTTGCTTTCAGTTTTATATTCCACATGAGTGAAGTCATATGATTCTTAACTTTTTCTGACTGACTTATTTCACTTAACATGATATTCTCGAAGGTGCATCCACGTTTGCTCAAATGGTAGGATTTCATGCTTTCTTATGGCTGAGTAGTATTACATTGTATAAATGTGCCACATCTTTATCCAATCATCTGTTGAAGGACACTTCGGTTGTTGCCATGTCTTGGCCACCATGAATAATGCTGCAGTGAACATAGGGGTGTGTATATCTTTGCAAATAAATGTTTTCAAATATTTTGAATAAATAATTAGAAGAGGGGTTCCTGGGTCATATGTTAGCTCTATTCTTAATTTTTTGAGGAGCCTCCATACTGATTTCCATAGTGGCTGTACCAGTTAAATTGATTTTTTTGTTTTAATTATACTTATAATCCCTGATGGCTCACAATCATTTACATTTCCTGACTCCTCTGATTCTGATGATAGCTGAAAAGAAATCACCAATGTGTTGTTATCTAAACAATCTCTCCTTTGTTAAAAGACACTAATAGACTACAATGGATTCAAATTGCTACTTAAAAATATGTGATTCAACTCCCCATTTCCCTTCACCTCCAGCCTCTGACAACCACCATTCTACTCTGTTTGTATGTATTAGACATGCAGTATATGGGAAGTTACTATTCAATAGATATAAAGTTTCAATTATGCAAGATAATTAAGTTCTGTATGAAACGTGTGCTTATAGTTAACAATATTGTGTTGTACACTTGAAAATTTGTTAAGAGGGCAAATTTTATGTTAAGTAGTCTTACTGCAATAAAAATGTGATTCAAATGTTTAGTTTTATATTTGTAGAGCTAATATACTTTTGAGATTAATTTTAGTAATAATATTTTGAGAAAAATCTTAGGCTTATGTAGGTGACAAGATTTGTGATAAGAAATTCCTTATTTTACATTATCTGAAATATATTTTAAAATATAAAGTACATAGCTTAATATATTTAATATCAACCACTATTATTAAAGTATTACATCAGTTTATTATGAACTACTTTATTTCCAGAGTTTCTGATTATAGTCTCATAACAGCTAGTAATTCATAAGATTCTATAATCTTTACTGGTAGATTTTAATGCTCTTTAAAAAGAATTATCATTCTATTCATGTTTAAATTATGTAATATTGTGTTTTGAAGACTTCCTTAAGAATACTACTAATAATTTTGTAAAAGTGATGAATAACATGTATTTAATATTATAAATACATGCCAAGTTATTCTCACACAGAAATAATGAAGAAAGAAAATCTGAATTGTTAGAAAGTCTGAATTTTAGAATAAAAAGTGAAGCCTTTAATTAAATTATAACTCCAGTTTGACCAAATTAGTATTGATAAGGATTCAGGTAGAAGGATGTAAGAACTTATGATTAGCACTTCAAATGATGGAATATAAATGGATTGTTCAAATGTGCTTAAAAAACGTGCTAAAACCACTGAATTCTTTTTTCAAAAGTTCTTTTTTTATTCAAATTATATATTGATGATTATTTTAAATGAATAAATTATTGTCAGAGTATTGAATCCAATACAGCCTGCAAACTCTCATGTGTTTTTTTTTAATATATTTTAGTTTTGAAATGAAAATTATATATGTTTAAGGTGTACAGCATGGTGAGTATATATATGTATAAATATAAATACACAGTGAAATGATTACTACAGCCAAACTAATTAACATATCATTTCCTTACATAGTTACCTTTGTGTGTGTGTGTGTGATTGAAAGCATTTGAAACCTACTCTTTCAGCAAATATTCAATGTCCAATGCTGGGTTAAAAACTTTTTTTATTATTAATAACTTTAATCATCATGCTGTACATTAGACCTCTAAGATTATTTATCCTACATAATTGCAACTTTGTAATCTTTGACAAACTTTTTCCCATATCCCCTGCTCCACCTGCCCACCCCTGGTAACCACCATTCTCCTCTCTGCTTCTACGTATTTCAGCAATCCCGCTGCTGAGTGTATACCCAAAGAACATCAAATCAGTACCTCAAAGAGATATTTGCATTACCATATTTATTGCAGCATTATTTAAAATAACTTAGATATGAAAACAACTTAATGTCCCTCAATGGTTGAATGGATAAAGAAATTGTGGTATATATAGAAAATGGAAAATTATTTTGTGTGTGTGTAGACACACACATATACACACAATTTGGAATATTATTAAGCCTTAAAAAAGGGGAGATACTACCATGTGCAACAACATGGTTGAACCTAGAGGACATTATGCTAAGTAAAATAAACCAGACACAATTCCATGGTTCTCTTATATGTGGAATCTAAATCATTGAATTAGCATCATTTTCTCATAAAGGGAATTTAAGCTATATTATCTGAATTACTAAATATTTAAAATCAGCATTGCCTGAATAGTTATTTTCATTTGAAGTATTGCAGTCAGAGAAAGTAATCAATAACAAGTGTCTCAGGAGATTTTTAAATTGCAGGTTTCTACATTGATAATTAAATTGTCATGTAACCATAAAGCTTACATGGAAAACTTTGTTTCAATGTCATTCAAGATAATGAATGTACAAAACATAAAAATCTTTTTACTTAAAGAGTTGTTTATAAGAAAGCTGAGACTGACCTTTTCTCATGGAAACTGGTATATTAAAGTATGAAACATTTGGACATTTTCCTTGAATAAAGCAACATACTAATGTAAGTACTCAAACTCTCACTTGGAGGTATTAGAACATATTTTTATGCAGTTCTGTTATTAGTTAGAACATATATTTTTGTGTAGTAAATATAACTTTCATAATGGAATATTTAGGATCTGCAATTTTGGTTATTATGTAGGAACCTGTAAAATCTATTTATGTAGTGGAGTATGATTTTAATGAAGTGTGAATTTAAATAGTTTAGTGTTTAATTATTTTCATTTAGTCAGATAGTGAGCTTTTATAATGCCCTATAAGCCCATCTCAGTACACTTTCCTTGTCCTCTACTTGGCCTTATGTAGGCTGTAACTCTAGTAAAATAAGAACTTTGTGTGGATTATACAGGGTTCTTGATTTATGTTTCCAGAGAAATAACAAAATTTCATATATTGTAATTTAGTAACAAGATTTATTTTAATAGTTTTATAAATACCTTTATTTGACAGGATATAAATGAGACACTTATTTTTCAAAAAAAAATGCCTTTTTGAGAAAAATTATAAATTATACATAAAATTGAAGATATTTAATCTTTCTATATGGCAACTTTCATATAAGAAATAAATATAGAACTATTTTTTCCATTTTAGTCAGAGATTGTATTATGAAGAAGTCCAACTCTTAGAAAAATCTTATCACAAAAATGTGGTTCTTACCTTATATATAAATGATAGTCAAAAAGTTCTTTATATTTATGAAGAATTCCAGTTGTGTTTCCCCAAGAAGGGTATTATTTGTAGTACCTCTTGAGCAAAGGTCTCAGAACAGTTTTCTAAAACTCGTCCCTCAGACCATTTGTGTTCCCGGCATTATTAATAGTATTCCAAAAACAAGTAGAATTTTATAAGTGAATACTTTGATTAGTGCTCTGGTTGAATGAATTTAACAAGTTTTCTCACTGTAAAATTTGTCAGTGTCTTTATAATAATGTGCATTAATATGCATTGCAAGATAGAGCATAGCGTGTTTCTGAAATGTACTTCACCATAAGACCCTAATGCCTTTTTTTTAATCCTCACCTGAGGATATTTTTTCCATTGATTGTTTTAGAGAGAGTGGAGGGGAGGAAGGGAAGAAAGAGAGAGAGAGGGAGAGAGAGGGAGAGAAACATTGATGTGACAGAGACAAATCGATTGGCTACCTCCCACCAGGGCCAAGGATGGAGCCTGTGACTGAGGAATGTGCCCTGGACCGGGAATCAAACCCAGGACCCTTCAGTCAGCAGGCCAATGCTCTAACAACTGAGCCAAACCAGCCAGGGTCCTAAAGCCTTTTAAAAGCTCACAGGGCATTTAATTTTCTTTGAGGTAGCAAATAGCACTTACTAGGTCAAGCACTATTTAGACTACATATGTATTGACTTTTTAAAAGTTTTATAGATATTCTGCAAAAAGAGTGGAATTTTGCTTGCTACTTTCAAATATGCTTTAGGCTTTAAAGTACAAATAATATTTATTTATTTTTTAATTACAATTTATAATCCATATTATTTTGTATTAGTTTCAGGTGTACAGCCTAATGGTTAGACAATCCCCACCTGACACCGTACATAGTTATTACAATATCATTGACTATATTTTCTATGCTGTACTCCATATCCCCATGACTATTTTGTAACTACTAATTTGTACTCTTTAATCCCTTCACCTTTTCACCCAGTCCCTCAGTTCCCTTCCCCTCTGGCAACTATCAGTCTTTTATCTGTGTCTATGAGTCTGTTTCAATTTTGTTTATTTTGTTCCTTATAAGAACATATGGTATAAATAAAATCATATGGTGTTTGTCATTCTCTGACTGAATTATTTCATTTAGCATAATACCTTCTAGGTCCATCCATGCTGTCACAAATGGTAAGATTTTGTTCTTTTCTATGAATGAGTAATATCCCATTTTATATAGGTACCACCACTTTTTTATTCACTCATTTATTGATGGGCACTTGGGTTGCTTCCATATCTTGGCTATAGTAAATAAAGCTATGAACATAGGGGTGCATATATTTTTTTGAATTAGTGTTTTGGATTTCTTTGGATATATACCTAGAAGTGGAATCACTGGGTGAGAAGGCAGTTCCATTTTTAATTTTTGGAGAATGCTCCATACTGTTTTCCACAGTGGCCAAACCAATCTGCATTCCCCAATAGTGCACGAGTGTTCCTTTTTCTACACACTCTCACCAACACTTGCTGTTTGTTGATTTATTGATGATAGCCATTCTGACAGGTGTGAGGTGATATCTCATGTGGTTTTAATTTGCATTTCCCTGATTATTAGTGACATTGAGCATATTTTCACAAGTTTATTGGCCATCTGGATGTCCTCTTTGGAGAAGTGTCTATTCACTTTGCCCATTTTTTAATTGGATTGTTTGTGTAAGGACAGGAAAAAGTGCTTTCTTTTTCTTTGCTGTAACCTTCCACAATATATGAGAATCACCTGGTAATTAAACCCCAAGATTGTTGGCTCCTCTGTTTCAAATAGCTCCTCTGTTCAAACTGTGGACAATATAAGCTACTCTGAAGGCTACATTCTTGCATCCGCCTCCTCCCTGCTATTTTCACAACTCAGGGGTAATTTGCACTAAGGAGTCTCTAGTTAGTAGAGAGTTCTCTTCCCCACTCTCCTTCAAAAAAGTCTCTTTTGAACTCTTTATAACTTTTTCTCTAAGCATGTTTTACTGGCTTGGGAAAAATACTGATAAGACACCTCCTTAGAACATCTGCCAGACTGTCTCCTGGAAAGCAAACAAAATGTAACTTTTTCAAGACATCCTCCCAGGTATCTGCTCAACTATCCCCTCCCTTCTTTGTCACTTAGCAACAGCCACTACTTAAAGGCAGAAGCTGCTCTTTGCTTCCTGCTCTGTATTGACTAGCAATACTTGTCCCTTTCCCTTCGTGGAAAGTAAAATAAACTTCCTTTCTGCATCTCTTCTTTTAGTTGTGAATTCTTTCATAGCCCCCATCACCAGCCAGGCCCTAATAGTTTAGTTTTTTGATGCTGGGTTTTATGAATTCTTTATAAATATTGGATATTATAAAAATCTTTATCAGATATATCATTGGTGAATATGTTCTCCCATTCAGTGGGTGGTCTTTTTGTTTTGTTGATGGTTTGTTTGTTTTTTGCTTTTGCAAAAACTTTTTAGTTTGATGCTGTCCCATTTATTAACTTTTTCTTTTGTTTTCCTTGCTTGAGGAGATATGTCAAAAAATATTGCTCACAGACTTTACTGCTTATACTTTCTTCTAGGAGTTTTATGATTTCGAGTATGACATTTAAGTCTTTAATCCATTTTGAGTTTATTCTTCTGTATGGTGTAAGAAGGTGTTCTGGCTTTTTTTTTTTTTTTTTTTTTGCATATAGCTATACAATTTACCCAACACCATTTATTGAATAGACTGTCTTTATCCCATTGTATGTTCTTGCCTCTTTTGTCAAATATTATTTTAAATAGATTTCACTCAATGGACATATCTCATATTTATTTTGTGTCTTTCTTAACCTCTTCACATGTAATTATGTCGCTTTGCAAAGCCTAGTTTACAAAGTGTACATAATGTGCCATTTGCTTTTTACTGTAACTGTTTAAAGTATGAAGCTGAAACTCAGAAAGATTCACTATCTCCAGGCTTGGAAGCCTATAAAGGGAAGAGCTGTGGTTTGAATTTGGGATCTTATGGGCAGTGATAATAGATTCATCCAATATCTGTGTAATGATATAGTATAATATTCTCTTGAAAACCTGCTTCTTCTTTCAAGTCTTCCCTGCTTTTCATTTTTTTCTTTCTGCTCTGTATCTTTGTGTTTTACCTTTGTTGTCACTCTAAGAGTTGTCTTTATTTCTTCTTATTTTCTCCATGGCTCTTTATCATTCTGAACCTTCTACAGAAAATGAGTCATGAAACATTTGCTCCATCTCCTAGTCACCAATACAGGCTACCAGTTGGTACTTGTAGTTTCCCTCTTAATGGGTGTTGTTAACAGCTACAAAGAAAAGGACAATATTTAAAAATCTCCCTCCTTTGGTTCTACTCTAGTTATTTCCTGGAATTAAACTCAAAAGTGATGAAAAATTAATTAAAAAGTAGGGATTTTTTTGTGTGTGTACGTAGAAGTATAAAATATATTTATTTTAAATTCATTTTAGGTAAAATCCTAAACACACTAGTCATTTTATCAAGGTTGCTATGTAGCATAGTCTTTGGGGGCTTGCAATAGATAACATGAAAATGATCTACTCTGGTCTTCTCTCCCAGGACACCTTACTGCAGACATCAGGACAGCAAAGAGGCAGCGAAAGAATAGTCGGGCAAGAGGATGAATGTGATGGGCCTGTCATGGTTAGCGGCTGGCAGTTGGGAGGAGAACAGGAGCCCAGCCTAAAATGCTGGTGAGGGAATCCTGGCAATGAAGAAGGTGATATGATATGCTTTGGGAGAGAAAAGTAATATCCATAGACAGGTTACCAAAGCAGATCTTTCCTGTGATTATCCATAGATATATTATTTTCTTGATTTGTCTATAAAGATATTTAAATAAAGGGTTAAAAATATGAGATTTAGAGTTGCCCATACTAAATTCAAGTCTCAGGTCTGCCACTTACTAATGATGTGACATGAGCAAAAAATTTGAACTCATATAAACCTAAATTTACTCATCTGAAAAACAGGGGGCATAAACTATCTACACATAGGGTCTAATCTGTTAGTTAAATGTGGCACTTTTAATAAAGTGCTTGACACTAAAAGTTCTCAGGAAATGCTAGCTGAAATTATTGGTATTTGGAAGGCTGTATATATAAATCTGAGACTGCTTTGAATATGTGCTTAAAAATTTTCAGAACCATTTACAGTTGTAAAATCAGCTCTTTCCTGCTGGTGGAAATGCTTAGTTTATCAACTAACTTTATAATAATTGCCCCTCCTGCTGTAAAAGTGAAGCTTCAGTAAATAATGGCCCACGAACAGATCTCAGGAAATGTACTAAATTTTCCAAATGATTTCTTTGATTCAGTCAGCAACTATTAATTAGACTATGTAAATAAATGCTAAAAATTTCATTTCAACATAATTGGGTACTGTCTACTTTCAGTTTGGACAGTATTTTTGGAAACACAGATGTCTCCAAACAATGAACACTTTTACTTATCAAAACCAAATTTAGATGTAAATTTATATAATGAAAAAAAAGTAAACTAAAACCAACAACCCATGAGATATCATTTTTCTATTGTGGCTCAATATAAAATAACTAAGTGATATGCTATTGAAACCATAGTAAATTCTTCATCAAACATTGACATACCAGTAATTTGCTATTTGCCTACCTTTCTGTTATCACTTTTGAAGCTTTTATCACAAATAACATTTAGAAGGGAATTGTTGGAGTCTAGTTAGAATTGTTAAACAAAAAGTTCATATTTATTGAGTGTCTATTGTTTTCTGGCAATGTATTAGTTTCTTTATCTTTATAATTCATTGAATATATGATGTTATTTGTGTTATTTTATTCAGATGTCAAGAATAGACTCATAAAGCTAACTGACTCAAAGTCACACAGCTATTGGTATGATCAGTTGTTGAGCTAGAATTCCAACCCATTTTGTCTCATTCAACTCTTATACCTTGCTGACTCTTTTATCATTATTCAAAAATAAGCTTCCTTAAATATTGAAAACTTCCAGCTTGCTGAATTTAATTCCTCAAAATTCAATCCTTGCTTTATTATGTCAATATGAAAATCAGATGATTGGCTATAATAGTAATAGTAGCTAACATTTATTGAGTAATTAATAGGTGCCAGGTTGTCTACTATGTGTTTTAATGTGAACTATTTAATTTAATATTTATAACTACCATCTGTCTGGGCGTGGCTCAGCGGTTGAGCATCAACCTAGGATCCCAAAGATCCAGGAGATCCAGGTTCAATTCCTGGTCAGGGCACATGCCTGGGTTGCAGGCTCGATCTCCAGCAGGGGATGTGCAGCAGGCAGCTGATCAATGACTCTCTCATCATTGATGCTTTTATCTCTCTCTCTCCCTCTCCATTCCTCTCTCTGAAATCAGTAAAGACATATTTAAAAAATATGTATATATTTATTACTACCATTTGAAGAAGTGTTTCTATGCCCATTTTACAGATAAAGAAACTGAGCCTTAAGGAAGCAAATATTCTGTACACAACTAGCATATAGCTGAAATGTGATTTAAACCCAGGTATGTCTTATTCTAAAGCTACTTACCACTATACTATATTTTCCCCACAGTATCGCAAATTATATATAATTTAATAATTCTTGTAATGAGTGAAATGTATTTCAAAAACTGAGAGAGAAATTTCTAAGCCTGAAATAACCTGAACACAAGTAATTACTAATGAGTGGAAAACCCTCAAATCAAAACTCTACAGGCTTCACATTTATGTTCCACTCAAGATTAGGTGTGATACATTTATACAATGGAATACTTCTCAGCCACAAGAAAAGATGAAATACTGACATTTGTGACAACATGGAAGGACTCTGAGAATATCATGCTCAAAATAATTCAGACAGAAAAAGTTAAGAACCATATGATTTCACTTATGTGGATATAAAACTGAAAGCAACAAATGAACAAACAAGAAAAACAAACAAATAAAAACTCGTAGATATGGTGGTTACCAGAGGGAAGGGGGCTGTGGGGATAGCAAAAGGTAAGGGGGGTAAAATATATGGTGATGGAAGATGACTTGACTTTGGGTGGTGGGCACACAATGCAATATACAGGGGATGTATCATAGAAATGTGCACTCGAAATCTATATAATGTTATTAATCAATGTCACCCCAATAAATTCAATTTTAAAAATAAAAATAAAACCAAAGTGGCATATCAAAAAAAAATTCAGGTTAAGAAGACTTGAAAGTTAATATGCCTGTGGATAGGTGACACCATCAAATGGTTTGGAGTTTTGCTCATCTATAAATGTGCAAGTGGAAAATTACATACAGCTGCATATCTTTATAGTCTTCTAGATAATTGAACTATGATAACCCACCTGAATAGCTGTGTCCTTTGTTTTCCTGCCATCAGATAAACTGCTTTTATCACCCAGAATGCTTCTAGTCTTCTCCAGTCACAAACATTTTAATATAGTATTTAAAAGGGTCTGGCCCTAATGGTTCTCACTAGAAGCCAGCTAGTGTAGTGATTAAGAAAAGGAATCTGTAGCTAGAGTGCCTGGGTATAGACATCTTTCTAGGTATGTGATTTTTTCTTTTAAATGTCTTTATTATTTCAGAGAAAAAGGGAGAGGGAGAGCAAGATAGAAACATCAGTGATGAGAGAGTCATTGATTGGCTGCCTCCTGCATGCCCCTCACTGGAGATGGAGCCTGAAACCTTGGCATGTGCCCTGATGGGGAATCAAACTTGGATCTCCTGGATCCTAGGTCTATGCTCAACCGCTGAGCCACACCTGGCTGGGCTAAGTATGTGATTTTATTTAAATTTTTAACCTATTTGTACCTGAGCTTTCTCAATTGTAGAATTGAGATAATAATATTTCACAGAAAGTTGTTATAAGAAATAAATGAGTAGTATTTGGAATATATGTAGAGCAATGTTTGGAACCAAGTAAGAGCTGTGTAAGTATTTGCCAAATCAATGATTGGGCTGGTGCTTGTGTGGCTCAGTTGGTTGGGCGTGGTCCCACGCACCAAAAGGTCATTGGTTTGATTCCAATCAGTGTTTCTCTCTCACATGGATGTTTCTTTCTCTCTTTTCCTCTCCCTTCCTCCCTTTCTAAAATCAATAAAAACATTAAAAAAAATAAATGCAATTACTTATTTGCATACCTTTGTAATAATAGTAGACTTTAAGCTTCTTAAAAAGAGAGACTATTTCTTTCATTGTCTCTGGATATTGTTCAATAAGACTCATGCATCAGTGAGTCAGTGACTCACTAGAAGCAGCAGGCCAGTGGCTTCCTTCCATTTCCTTCCACCTGGGAGAACACTGCTAATGGTTATAACAGGATTATACTATCTGTCACAATAAGATGACAGTTAGCACTGGTGGAAATTATTAACTTCAGATATGATCACTGGGTACCTTCTATCTTATCGTGGGCAGAAAATTAAACATGGATTGTTGGAAACAAAATTTTAAAACAAATGCATTAAGTATTTTCTTCTTGGATGTTGGTAGAATTTATATGAAAATTACTTTACCATGAGCAAGACATTGTAAGGAAAAAAGATATTAAATCAACACCTTAATTCATTCTTAAAACACAGGCATCACAAATCAAGTGCAAAGTTTCTTTTTATAAACTCACTCTTGGGAAGGCTGAATAACATTTTCATCTTGTTCTCTCATAAGCAATAATATTTGTTACCACTCGTGCCTCCCTTCTCTGGTCCTTTCATCTCCTATCCCTGATTCTCCTTCCAACCAGAAGCCATTGTGTTCAGGGCAGCGGTGAGAAAGTAAACAGAGAGGCCATGGAGGGGATGGTTCATCAGTCTCATTTTGATGAAGAGTCTACAGAAATGCTAAACAGAAGCGTTAATAGCATCCCTGGCAATAACCACCCCTGCTCCCCATGTATTTTGAATTAGATTTAATTTGAATTAAATAGAAATAAAAACTCTTTACTATTGCACCCTAATGACTCCAATTTCCTCTCAAGCTGTTACTTACAGACACATTATGCTGCACCTTCAGCAGAACATTCTTACCCTTTTTTATTGAATCTCGTGGCAGATATCTTTATTTTAAAAACTCACTTATTTGTTAAAGATACAATTTTTATCCTGTGAATTATTATGACGCATACGTAGATGTCTTCCTTTTGTTCCAATAATTCTAACCAGCCCAGTGGTACCGCCCAGCTAGTCTTTTTCAGGCTGTAACACTGTCAGCTGCTCTGCATGGAGCATTGAACTCACCACGTAGCCGGAACCCTGATTGCTGAAGCCAAAATGTCTCCAATATGACTTTAAGTAGCTCAACTCTCTGGTGCCAGATGGCATGCAAATTGGTCCCTTTTCACAGATACAGATATCACTGTGTGCAAAGTGTCTACGTCTACTCCTGCTGGGAATATAATTTGGTAGAAAAACTCCTTGGCCTACCTACACATAAGATACAGAATAGACTCATTCCCAGATGACACTGTTAAATTGTGCACCCTTCTATTGATCAGAATAACAAAGAAATAAAATTCAAAATTGGGGATAAACTTAGAGTTTTGAAGCTGGATGGAACGAGAATTTTGCTAAAAAAATAGAATGATTACTAAAAAACATTCACTGAATGAGAGATCTAATTTGTCATTGCCTTCTTTCCTCATTGTAAATATTGCCAAGGAAAATAGCGAACTGTTTATAACAAATAAAGTAGGGGAAGCTGTGTGCTTCTGATACCAGGCACAAAGGGGTCTGGGCTGCCTGCTGCTACCAAGTCAAATAAGTAGAGAAGAGGTTGAATCTTTATGGGTTGTTTTATTATCAGATAGTTGACAATTTGAGAGAGCGCCAGGTGTAACACCCTGAAAACCCTGCTTTGACATTTCATTTCAAACAAGCTCTTATATAGGGTTAGTGGGGGGAGGGGTGTAAAGTTAGTGAGTTCCCAGGGTCAGCCTCCTATCATCATCTTTGTGAAGATTAGCCCTGAAAAGATTAGCCCAGAAGGCTGCCTCCCTTCAGATAGCTTTTGTCCTTGATCTGCACTTAAAACCTATTTGCTTTTCTGAGTAACGGACCCACTGGGCTTTGAGGTTGCCTTATCGTTACAGCCCTTTCTTGCAACACTTACTCTAGCTTCCCAGGGTCTATCAGAAAAAATCTCTTTTCTGTTACGTGCCCCTCCCCTATCATAACCATGTATCTTTCCTTTAATATCCAAAGGAAGGCGAAAATAAATGAAAGGACTACAAGTGATACAAGTTACCTGAACTAGATAAAACTTTTGGGATGAATAACTGAATCGAAACCCTATATCCTAAATTTTCTCTTTGAGTTATAATCCAGTTCTAAGGACGTTTCTTTTGTTCCACTTCTACCGCATGGAGTAGTGGAATGGGATTATTTTTCTGTTTTTATGCACTCCAGAACATCCTATGACCTAACAGGCTATTCAATTGACATATATTTAAAGATTGGAAGAAAATTTTAGCCTGAGACAAGTATACTTGGGAAGATAATTAAAACAAATTATTTATTCCACAGCTCAATTAAAAGATTTTAAAATTTTTTTGATTTAAAATAACCATATAGCTATTACCTTTATTAGAAAACTATATAAAACCTGTGAGTATTTTATATACTCTAGCATAATCTTAGGAATAGAAGCTTAATATATATTTTTATGGTTTTTCAATTGCTGTATTATGCTGGACTTCATTCAGTCTTTAACATGGACAAATAAAAAGATAGAATTTTTGCTTTTGCCAGAGTTATAAAATTTGATATACCACCAAAATATTTTTAGAAATCATCTTAGATAAAACTCAACAATGCTATCCTATGCCTAAGCCAATAATAGATTGGTTTGTAGACATGTCTTTGTAGAACAGATGTGCTAATTTGAATTTGAGGTGGAATATTTAGTGTTTAGGAAAGAATGAAAATTGGTAGTTCCTTGTAAATTTTAAACATAGAGCTACTATTATTTAAAAAAATCTAAGAAAAATTAATGGAAGTACATTATATTTAAAATTTTTATAAGCAGTGTTCTTTTAAGAGTTTAAAGTACTGTACTGCATCAATGACACAAATGACATAAAATAAATAAGTAAAATTTTAGACAGCAAAGCATCAAATATGATAAACCACAGTTAATCAAAAGGTTAAATGGTTAATGTATTTGCCCAAGGTCATTTTACTGATGGATGAGGTAGAAAAACTGAGTCTAGGCTCCTTACATCTGACTCAAGGCAACTTATCTGATCTCACAGTGAGGTTGTGGAAACTTTTACAGCCTTAATATAATGATTTTTAAAGTTTAGAGAATAGCGACCTTGAGGAACTGATGGACACCAGTATAGTGTCTAACTCATGGTAGATACTCAGTGATTTTTAGCAGTGACAATGTTGTTGTTAATAATGTTGATTAGGACCTGGCTGGTGTGGCTCAGTTGGTTGAGCATCGTGTGCGCCAAAGGTTGCTGGTTTGGTTCCCAGTCAGGGCCATGCCTGGGCTGAGGGCTAGATTCCTAGTAGGGGGCGTGCAGGAGGCCGCTGATTGATGCTACATTCTCACACTGATGTTTCTATCTCTCTCTCTCTCTCTCTCTCCCTCTCCCTCTCTCTCTAAAAATCAATAAAGCAATCTTTTTAAAAAATGTTAATAAGTATCATAGATATCTAATAACACTACAATTTTAAAATAAATTTTTATTTATTCCACAGCCCAATGAAAAGATTATCTTATCAACTTGACTTTAATATACTATCCTTTCCATTTGGAAATGTCATGTTTTTAATGGTCCTATAAAATCTTCACTGATTTTTTTCTTCAACTTTTCTGCCTGTTTTTTGTTTTGTTTTTGTTTTGCTTTCTCTGCCACATTGCCTGGCACAAATATTTGCTAACTATAGATTCCCTACTATACTAGATGAATGTTCAGTTACTGCCTTGCTTATTAGGACTTGGGAAGTTCTGGCTGCAAATACTTGTAAATATATATTGTACTTTCGTTTTGTGCATCTTCTTACTTTTATTTATCATTTTAGTGACCAATATATCAATACAGTACAGTTTTAGTGGATGGTCTATTTATTGCTCCCTGGTGAAAATTGGTTTTTGCTAAGACCAGCCTCCAATTCTCATCAAGTTATCTTACAACTATGAGTTATACTCACGAATATAAAAGAGACGGTTGTTTCTAATCTAAATCACAAATTGATCTCGTTAGCAACAATTGCATAATGGAGACCTATTGTTCTTCAATTTATCTAATATCTTGCAAAGGGCCATCATCACAATAAAACAAGTTCAAGGCACGATGTTTGCTTTCACAAAGTTGGAATAACTAATTCAATTATTTAGCCTCATTATCCCCTATCAGAGTTACAATGTTACTTATTTTTAAAAATTATTGCCATCGCAATCATCAGAAATACTAGAATTTATTTAAAAAACAATATGGAAAAAGCAATTAAGAAAAAAATAAAAAACTGGATTTAATTTTTAAAAAAAGGAATTAGTCAATACACTGTGCTTATCAAAAAAAGTGACACTATCATGTTCTGTAAGAAAACTGAGAAAAGAGGGTTGCTATTGCTTTTACACCATCTGTTTATAATCACATAGAAGAGTATCCTTCTCACGTTGTGTCTCTTCTGACTAATTGCTATTGCATTAAAAATTGAGGCTTGTGGAGGTGGCTGTAGTAAATCAGTAGCAGTAATGTGGGGCTTTTTGTGCCTCTTAAAATCATGTAATTATGATTCAGACCCTCTATAGTTCATATATAGTAAAACTAGGTCCTGCACATCTCTATTGGCATTTAAACAAATAAAAGTTTATGACTCTGTAATGTATGCTGGGAAGAAATTTCAACCAGTTAATGTAGACCTTGTGGGGAAAATCTATTTAGAGCACAATTATGGCTGGAAAACAGAATTTATACTTGAACTTGAACTTTTACTTCTATCACCCTAAAACAGTAAATGCAAAACATTTGAAAGGAGTGATTTTTTTTTAATAGTTTGACGACTTTACTATTATTGTTGTTTAGTTTGGGGATAAACTCTTAAAAACAGGGGCCTTTGTAAAGCACCTTAAAGTTCTTCACAGCATGGCATTTTTATCTTAGCATCTTGTTTTAGGTTTTCCCTCAGGAGACAATGATACTACATAAAAAAAATTTAACAAAGTCTTAAGACTGTATGCTTATGGGAGAAAAAGCAGTGGTGGAGATGGTGAAAGATTAATGGCAAATATAATCAAATAAATTCAAAGAAGAATGAAATCTTGCAATGAAGGTGGCATGTCATAAACTAAGGAACAAAAGTTATTTCATGCACATGAATTTCAAATAAATATATGCCTTGAAGTGGGAAAACACAGCACTTGAACAAAAATAGGCAGGACCTAAAATATCAATATATAGGGGTCAAACCTCAACCACGATTCTATAGGCATCTCAAATGCTAAGCCTCCCTCCAAAAATAGATGCGCGATGCATGCCATCAAATTGAAATGTGGGCACTTTCACTTACTCAATGTGTTTATTTCATTAGTGGTGTATATATTTTTTCTTCTTAAAATATGTTATTCAATCTAAAGCGTAGTTTCCACTACCAAACTTGTTGATAAGATGTTTTAAACATTTGACACCATTTATAATAGTTGGTTTCAAAAATTAAAAACAAAACATCTATTTTTGATGCTTTAATTGAGATTCATAAATTAGCATGTCTTTTATCTATTTTGTTGTCATATTTTTAGTGCTAAATTGATGTTTGAAATTTCAGGATTGATGCCTTCTAGAATAGATTATCCCTCAAACACTTAGCATAAGTTTTGAGAATGACCAGAGTAAAAGAAAATCACCATGAACCCAGGAATGTGTTCATGAAGGCAAGGGCAGCCTTTTCTTTCTCTAAGGATTCAGTACTTTGTGGCAAGCCATGTATTTCCAAAGACACTTGTTTGTTTTGAAATTTTACAGAAACTTAGGGAGGGTAAAAGGGTGGGATCGGGATATATATCTACTTTGACTTTGGGCCTGCAGTCATATATAGAATTTGGTGTTACCTTTTCTATTATTACAGTGATGTTCTTACTAATGATTACTGTCTCTTCTCAGTGAAGGGCTGTGTCTACACTTTGAATGAACTAATATGGGAATGCTTTAATAACCATCACGTAGGAAAACTTCAAAGAGTAAGTTAAGTTTTGAAGTTAGCTGCCTGGTAGAGGTTAAACAATGAAATATGTAACTCCCTGAGAATTTCAGTAAATACCTGGATAAGAAAATGTGGCTTAAAAAAAAAAAAGGAAGATACTGCTGACAGCCATCACTGCAGCCATGATGCCCAACGAAGAAGCTGCACCAGCCGTGTAGCCCCACTGCCAGAACTGGAAGAGACTGGAGACAGAACCATGCCAGTCCCATTGCTCATCATAGAGGTTCTCTAGGACCTAGACACCAGTGAGTCCACCAGTGCTGAGTCTCCTGGCTCCTCCCTAGGGTAGACGCCCAATTTGGAAAGACCTGGGTCCCAGGTCTGGCCTACATGATCATGGTTGGTTGGGGGCTGGGAATAGTGAACCTCATTTTTCTGGACCAGTCCATCGGGGTCCTTCCAGGGCAAACTTTCACAAGGAGCAGAGAAACCCTCAAAGGCTCAAAAGCTGGTCTCTTATCAATACTTGCCCACCCAAGGATGCACCCCAGGTTATGGAAAACAAATCTGACTGCCCTGTCTGCCAACACTTTGCCAAAAAAGGCCATTGTTGATATGAGGAAACTATGCCTTAATAGACTTCCTCTATGAGACTGTGCCTTCCCATCCAGGCTGGAAGGAGCCCTCTGTGACCCAATCGTCATGTGTTTCTCTGTGACTTCAGGATGGCTACTAAGTGAGGCTGTCCCACACACAACCTCAGTCAGGGATGTCCACCCTCATCCCCCACTGCCTCCATTTGGGTCCAGAGTTGCATTTTCACCACTGGTGCAGCGTGCACTCTTTCTTCTGATTCAGCCTTGCCTTCAGGACCCCATCTCTGCTCCCTTCAGCTGCTTCCTGGGTCCTTTTCCCCTTTTCCAAATGACTGTGGAACTGGAAATCTCTATGATGCTGTTTCCTGTGCATTTGGCCACCGAGCCCACATCCCCCTGGGGCCTTTCTCAGTGTCCATGGCGTTTTTGTGACTTCCAACACTGCAGTAGTTTTTATGCCAAATGAGTGAGGCTGTTTGTGCCTTGTAGACTTTCTCCACCTCCCAACATGGGAGAATTGTGAAACTTTCCACAAGGCTGCCTCCCTGGTGCTCCCCAGTCTTCTCCTGGGGTTTGACACAGGCCCGTGAGACATCTTAGAAAGCCTCCGAGGGGCCTGCTCCATCTCCTCTCCAGCCCATTTTAGTTAGACTGTGTCACCGTCAGACCACCAGCCCTCTCCTTTGAATTCTGTGACTCTCCACCTGACCTGCCTCTGGGTGGCCCTGGATGGCACTGTGGCCCCTTTCCACCCTCTTCCCCTACATCTCTGGCACTGGTTGAACAGGTTCAATTTGGAACTAACCTTGAGGACACAGGTCAGGAGTTGCTTGGGCAAGAGGGAGGGATGAGAGCCACTAGAGAATTGAGAATTATTTTTTTCTTTTTAACATTTCTAAATTTTAGTAATAAATGTAGTGGAAACGAACAAACAAACAAAAGTGAAAGGAAAAGAGGAATGCAAGACAGAAGGAGGGAGGAAAGAAAGGAGAAAATAACTCAAAAATAACCAAAAACTGAATTTCCTGAGGAAAGGCACAAGAGGGAAGCTGTACTAAAAAAAAAGTAAGTACAATATATAGCCTGTCAGATGGTAAGACGTGGTATGGACAAGAATTAAGCAGAGGGGAGGAACTGCTCACTTTATTTTTTTTATTTTTATTTTTTCCTTAAAGTCCCAGCTTTTTATTTTTTTAAAATTTTTTATTTATTATTTTATTTATTTATTATTTTTTTTATTGTTCAAAATATTACACGTCTCTTTTTCGCCCCATTGACCTGTACCACCTCACTCCACCCCCCTCCCCAGTCCCTCTCCCCCCCGTTGTCTGCGTCCTTGGGTTGTGTATATATGCATGTAAGTTTTTTGGTTAATCTCTCCCCCTCCACCCCTTGCCCCCTCCATCCTTCTGAGATTCGTCAGTTTGATCCATGCTTCCATGTCATTGAATCTATTCTGTTCATCAGTTTATTAAGTTCTTTAGATTCCACGTATAAGTGAGATCATGTAATGTTTGTCTTCCTCTGCCTGGCTCATTTCACTTGGCATAATTTTTTCCAGGTCCATCCATACTGTTCCTTCTTCTTTACAGCTGCGTAGTATTCCATGGTGTAAATGTGCCACAGCTTTTTTATCCACTCATCTACTGATGGGCACTTGGGCTGCTTCCAGATCTTAGCTATTGTAAATTGTGCTGCTATGAACATAGGGGTGCATATATTCTTTCTCATTAGTGTTTCAGAATTCTTAGGATATATTCCTAGGAGTGGAATCACTGGGTCAAATGGCAGTTCCATTTTTAATTTTTTGAGGAATCTCCATACTGTTTTCCATAGTGGCTGCACCAGTCTGCATTCCCACCAGCAGTGTCCTAGGGTTCCCCTTTCTCCACAACCTCACCAGCAGGAGCCGTTTGTTGATTTGTTGATGATGCCATTCTGACAGGTGTGAAGTGGTATCTGATTGTGGTTTTAATTTGCATTTCTCTGATGATTAGTGATATTGAGCATTTTCTCATGTGTCTCTTGGCCATCTGTATGTCCTCTTTGGAGAAGTGTCTATTCAGGTCCTTTGCCCATTTTTTAATTGGGTTGTTTGTCTTCCTCTTGCTGAGTAGTATGAGTTCATTGTACATTTTGGAAATTAGCCCTTTATCAGATGCATCCTTGGCAAATATGTTCTCCCAGACCATGGGATTCCTTTGTATTATGAGGCTCATTTCTTTTGTTGTGCAGAAGCTTTTTAGTTTGATGTAGTCCCATTTGTTTATTTTTTCTTTTGTTTCTGTTGCTCTAAGAGATGTATCAGGGAAAATTCCACTACATGAGATGTCTGTGACTTTACTGCCTATCTTTTCTTCCAGGATTGTTATGGTTTCATGACTTATATTTAGGTCTTTTATCCATTTTGAGTTTATTTTTGTGTATGGTGAAAGTTGGTGGTCTAGTTTCATTGTTTTGCATGTAGCTGTCCAATTTTCCCAGCACCAGTAATTTCTCACTTTAAATAGGGTGGCCAGAGAAGGCCTCACTGAGATGGTAGACTTTGTGTAGTGACCTGAAGGAGGTAAGAGAGAGAGACAGAAGGCTACTGGGAAGAAGAGCTACTGAGGTAGAGAGAAGAACAAATATAAATCCTGAGATGAGGGTTGATAGCAGACATGGCTGCATTTTGAACTTTTTAATTAATGCAACACGCTGATGCAGAAGTTACTGTTTAAGACCTGGTTCTGATTTATTCTTAAAATGCTCATTCCAAGCTTCCAGCTCCAGGCTGATGTAAGCAGATGCCCTATCAAGTTGGCACTGTAAACTGGCCACAAAAACTGCCATAGGTTTTCCTTAAGCCTGTTCTTCATGGCACAGAACATCTCAGCTTGCTTGGTTTTAAACCCAAAATATGATGATGGAACACCTATTTTAACTTCCGATTTCTAAGAAATAAACCTAACCACCCAAAAATGCTTACTACACCATAGGATGGAATTTTCAAAATTTTTTTCATGGGTCCTAAATGAAGACAGTGCATGCATATGCCCAGAGGCCTGAGGGCACAGCCTGCAGGGACATTGCAAACTTGAAATTTTCTGAAAGCTTTGAGCTTATCTTAACAACTAACTTTTATATACTGAATATAATTTGCTACATTCTACATAATTGAACTCTATTGTATCTTCAATATGGATTATACAAAGGATTTTTAAAAAGAAAAAAAAATCATGTGACACCTGTCTTTCTCTGACTGGCTTATTTTGCTCAGCATAATACTCTCCAGGCCTCACTATGCTGTCTCAACGGGTAAGGGATCCTTCATTTTCACAGCTGCATAGTATTCCACTTCAATGTCCAAGAAGATGCTTGATATGATTTCAATCTTCTTGAACTTGTAGAGATTTGTTTTTTGTCCTAACATGTGGTCTAGCTTTGAGAATATCTTATGTGCACTTGAGGAGAATGTATATTCTGTAGTTTTTGGGGTGAAATGTTCTGTAAATGTCAGTTAAATCCATCTGACTTAGTGTGTCATTTAGAGTCACTGTTTCTGAAAGACAAATGTCCCATGATGTTACTCATATGTGGAATCTAATGAGCAAAATAAACTGATGAGCAAAATAGAACCAGAGACATAGAAGCATGGAACAGACTGAGGGATCTCAGAGGGAAGGCAGAGGTGGGTGGGTGGGTGGATGGGGGAGAGATTAACATAAGAATTTATATGGATATATGCATAACCCATGGGCACAGACAATAGTGGGGTGAAGGCCTGGGGGGAGGGGTACAGGGTGGAAGAGATCAATGGGGGAAAAAGAGGGACATTTGTAATACTTGCAACAATAAAGATAAATAAAAAAAGAAAAGATTTGACAAACCAGGAACATGAGAAGTGTTTGCAACATTATTGTTTTTCTGTAGCTTGAAATATTTTATTAAAATTATAAAACAATAAAAATAAATTTAAAAAAAGGAAAAAAATCTTTCCGTAATTTACCGCACCAATATATTATATTCTCTGGATCAAATCATGTTCACTAAAACAAGCAGTGGTAAAATGAATCTGGGGGTTGAATTCAGTCACCTGCCTGTTTTTGTAAATAAAGTTTGTTGGAACACAACCACACCCATTCTTTTATATATTTTCTATCCCTGCTTTCACATTATAGTGGCAAAGTTGAATAGCTGCAAGAAAGACTATATGCCCCATAAATCTGAAGGCATTTATTATCTGGCCATTTTAGAAAAAAGTATCCTACTCCTGCATTAAAATATAATTGGGCATAATAAAACATTTCATTATACACTGTCTGCATATAATATACCTCCTACTATTTCACCATTATTAAAATCAAAACATGGCTTCATTGTGGCTTTATTTATTTTTGAGGAATTGTAAATTGGCTTTTGGAATTGATTTGTCACTGTCGCACAACCTTCATCTAATTACCATAGTTCAGACAGTCGTTGTAGATAAATGTTTGTTGAATACTTATTTAGTTCATTCATTTAATCAGAAATTTGTCAGCTGTAATATATGGTTGAAAGGTTAGTATTAATTATATACTGATATGTTAATTATAGGTTTTCAACTGTACTGTTAACACTTGCATAAGCATATTAATTGCAAAGATTCTTGATTAATCTGTTGACAGAAATGTGAGGATAGGAGCTGCTAAGTCAAGATGTCTTGATGCTGGTGAAAGTGAAATCAAAGATACTAGCTTACTCACAAACTAGGATATGAAGATGAGAACTGTTGGGAAAGGAGAAGAAAGCTCATTTTCAGACACCTGGAATCTTTTCTTGAAACAGAAATAAAACAAACCATCACGTAGAGCAAGATATCCAAGGTATAAAAACGAGAAGAATAGCTACTGCAAATGAGAGAAGTTTTCAGTGGAAAACTGGTGAAGTGAAATTAAAAGCTCTAGATAAATAGAGAGAAAAATAGAGGCAAGCTGGGTTGGTCCTGGTGGTTCCAGGCTAGAACAAACAGCTGAAAAGGTTAGAACCATCTTTCTTTATCTGTTTTTAATTTGTTTTTAACACAGACTTATTGATTCCAAAACTTTGGAAGTGGGATTTGGGATTTATGTTTCAAAAGACAATAGGCATTTTGATAATCATGCAGGTTTAAGCAATACTGAACTAAGGTGTAAATGAGTTAAAATTTCAACACAAGTGTTGGGTTCGGTATCAAGCCTGAGTCTGACATACTCACGGTGACTCCAATCCTGACAGTGCTTCCCTCATATAGTTTTTGGGTTGAATTCCTGTCACAGTAACCCATTTAATGCTTGGTCCATCTGTGGATCTTTGCTTTGCCTTTGTCTTTTTTCTCCTCATAAATTTTCTAATTTCTAAGCACAACGTGACACTAGGGCTCTTGTTGGTCACAGATAAACTTCTCTGACACAGCCTGTTGGCCTGGGTGCCTGAGTGACTTCTGTCCCTGGGTTCCCCTCTTGTCAGCCTACCTGTTTCTTTTCTCTTCCTGTTGACCATGACTTTCAGGTGATGTTTTCAATAAATGGCTCAATCTCCACAAATGAGTGAGGGTGCCTCATCGACTAAATTTATAGCATCTCTTCTGACAACTGCCCATTCCACTTCGTTCTCTCCTTTTCCTATAATTATTGATCCAAAACTTGTTAATACTCTACCTGAAATTCTAATTTCAATTAAAAAATAAGGATTTTTCAAATGCCACTAATTAATGTAGTTCTAACTGGGTCATATATTTTGATAGTAACATAAACAAAATAATAAGAGTAATTATTTTTGCCTATCAATAGAAAGTTTCAAAGAAAAAGTGACATTTGACCTGACTCTTAACAGATATCAGCAATAACAGTAACAAAATTTCAAGGATCTTTTAAAATAGAGTCTTCATAGGAAGATCAGTATGAAGTAAATATGAATCTTAAAAGTTCTTGGCACATTTACAAACAAGTCAACAAATAAGACATAATGGTAGAGGCGAAAGAACAGATTGAAACCAGATTAAAAGCCATGCAAATAAATTTAAAAGTTTTCAAAGCTCGGCAGACAGGCAGTGACATATTTTGTTTTGGAATATGACATCATCATATTTTCACTTTAGAAGATGAGAAAAATGAAAGGTAATTTTAATATTAGTGTATTTCAGTTAATTCTCACCTATTCACCCTGGCTCATTGGGTTTTTGTTTCCAAAGTGTTTAGCCTTTTACCTTCACTTACCATCGGCAATTACTTAAAGCATTTTTAATTTACTGATCTCACACTGGTGTTCCAAAATATTCTTGTTGATCTCTGGATTTTACATGACTTCTCTGCAATAGAGTTTTGAGAGCTATATATCTGAAATTTTCTACCACAATTATTCTGATATGTATTCCTCACCTGTCTACTGATTGCCCTGTTGCTGGTCCTTTTGTGGTCATTACATGTCTTGAGTTGAGATAACTCAAGGTACTTGCTCAGGAATAATCTTTGAAGGAGACCAAAGAGCATGGCACGTGTGGGGACCTGGCTGTCGCACCCCTGACGTGGGGGTCTCTGATGTGTTAGCATGCCACTTACTGCATTCTTTCTTCAACTCAAGTGCTGACTTTCCCTTCACTTTCAGAGTGAGCAGGATGTTATCATGACTCATATTGTTCCTGTCACAAACCCCTGATTTAGAGTTCTCTCTTCTCAGCTGATTCTGATCAGCGACAGACCTCCCTCTCCTTACCCCATTTTCCCCCAGATTTGCTTCCAGTGCCAGTCATCAGGGTGAGCAGGGACAGCTGTAAGGAAGTTTCCCATTTTCATGACCTGCCCAAGCCTTGTCACTTCATCAGCTCTAGTATCTTTAGGTTGTCGTTTTTTTAAAACCCTGTCTCTTAATCCTAAAAACATAATTTAAAAACTGGTCAGAATCTTAGAGAAGAATGTATTAAAACATGGCAACTTTCTATAATTTTGATTAAAATTTCAATTGTATTTACCAAATGCTCTTTGTATTTTGTATTTTGTGGTGTGTATAAAGCCATTTTTAAACTTTGATGATCAAATGATTTCCCTTTTTGTTGTATCCTTTTTGGGCGCCCGTTTTACGTCTCAGAAAAGGAAGATTAAACATGATTTTGTTTCAGAGCCTTGTAAAAGAGACTAACTAGGCTTATCATAGCTCATTTTTATAACCCATTCTCTATTAGAATGGGTATTATAATATTCAAAGCACTGAAACTAATTCAAATTAAAATTTGCACTGGGGAACACTTCCTATGATGGTGTGGTAATAATTTTCAGTATGTGCATTATTTTTATAGGAAAAGTCAATTATGCTGAAAAACATATCTAAGTCAAGCTTTCTGTTAAATTAACTGTAATAAAAGTACACAAAGTATTATTGGGATAATATATGTTATATATCATATTTGGAATTATAGACTATACAATAGGATGTAAAACTTGAAAAAACTGTAGTTATACACTTTCTGAGTGTAAGATTCTGTATGAAAAAAAGGAATTTAGAAAATGTGATTTTGATCCTAAAAATTCTAAAAACTGGCTATTAGGGGAAACCTATTTAACACTTCCAGGCCTTCATTTCAAGTTCCACAAAAAACAGACAAGGTGTTTCTAAAAGCATCATTCTCTCTAGAGACTTTCTGAATGCATAACAATACTTTCCCTTAATTTTTTTTATGTGTCCATCATATTTTCAGTTTAGTATATTACAATTCAGAGCTTAAAGAACACATTGAAAAAATTCATAGAAATAAAAATAACTGCACAATATTACAAATGTAACACTGGTATTGGTAATTTCACTGAAATTCAAATAAAATTGTCTTTATGTTTTCCTCCCAAAATTGTCAGATATCAGAAATTTCTTATTCTCAAGCTAATATTCCTGGAGAAGATATATATTTTTTCCTCGGTTTCTATAGATCTCCTCTTCTCTCCTCCCTCCCTCCCTCCCTCCCTCCCTCCCTCCCTCCCTCCCTCCCTCCCTCCCTCCCTCTCCTCCCTTCCTTTCTTCCTCCTTCCTCCCTCCTTCTGTCTCTCTGTCCCTCCCTCTCTGTCCCTCCCTCCCTCTTTCTTTCTCTCTCTTTCTGTCTGCTTCACTCTCTCTCTCCTTGTTTCTCTCTTTCTCTTTCTCTCTATCTCTCAAATACACTTACACACATTAACATGCACACACAGCATTACAGAAAATGGAAAATAGCTTTAATCTAATCACCTCCAAATATGCAGTTATGTTAAATTGCATATCCTTCAAGTTATACTTTTCTATGTTTGCTTACCACTTATTACCTTGGAATCACATTTTATGGAAAGTTATTATACTTATAACAATTTAAAAGTATGTCATGAACATTTTTTGTGTGCAACTTAACATTTTTCAAAAAAAGATTTTTTATTTCCTGGAAATCATTGTAACTTTTAGTTGAACTTTGGCTAAAACATAGATTTTAGCTTATTTCTGTCAATTTGAATAAAGTAATTAGTGCAGTTATCTGTATTTTCATATGAAATAATAACTTTATACATAATTCTGATAGGAAGAATAAATGAAAGTTAAAATATCTATGGTAATATCTCCCTCCAGAATAATACTATTTCTAGTCATTCATAAAATATATATGGAAAAGAAAACCTTTATTATATCCCACCATGTATCTGTCACCGCACTAGGTTCATTTTATAATTTTTTTCCTTTTTATTGAATTTATTAGGGTGACACTGGTTAACAAAATTATACAGTTTCAGAGGCACAATTCCACAGCACATCATCTGTATATTGTATTGTGTTCACAGCCCAAGTCAAGTCTCTGTCCATCACCATTCATCCCCCCATCCCCTCCTCCACTCCCCACCTCCACATTCACAGCACTGTTGTCTGTGTCCCTGAGTCATGAGTTCTTTCTGTTTTGTTTTGTGGGGTTTTATTTTTGCTCAATACCTCTCCTGGTGCCCCCCCAATTCCCCCCAACAGCTGTCAGCCTGCTCTCTATGAGTTTGTCACTGTTTTGCTTGTTAGTTCATTTGGTTCATTTGATTCCACATATGAATAAGATCATGTGATATTTCCATTCTCTGAATGGCTTATTCCACTTAGCATAATGCTCTCCAGGGGTATCCATGCTGTTGCAAAGAGTAAAATTTCCTTCTTTTTTATGACCAATGCAGCATTCTGTAAATGTACCACAGCTTTTTTATCCACTCGCCTATTGATGGACCCTCTATTTCAATACCTTCAACATCCTATGGTGCAAACATTGTCCACGGTTTTGAAATGAGGGAAGTGAATCTTCAGATATTTAGTAACCTTCTGAAACACTACAGTTCTTATGTGAGGGCTACAAATTGAACTGACTCCAAAATTCCCAAAGGGGTTTATTTTTCTACCAAGTCTCCATCAATTGGGTTTTTATTTGGGTTTGTCCTTGAGCAACAGGACAACTCAACTGGCTGATGGTCATGCTGAGAGGCTTCTCTTCCAGAAGAATATCCTGATCGTTGGCACATACCATGACCTCCAGATTCTATGTTAATTTTCCTTATTATCACCTATCCCTGCCCCGTTGGCACCCTGAAATTTTGACATCTCTTCTATCTAAGAGGTGTCTTTTGACATCTCTTCTATCTAATCATTGATGTCTTGTCAGTTTTTACTCTGCCCTTATGCATTATTTATCCTCAGATATATCAAAGTGGGCTAGAGACAAGGCAGATTAATGGAAAAAAGAAAACCAGAAAGAAATATGTCAAGAAGTAGCATCCACTTTACCTTATGGCCTATGGTGCTTCATACATGTTAACATATTTCTACCTCTTAACTATTTCTTTGAATGTAAAAACAGTTCATCACTTTTATAAAAGGTTATATAAATTATCAGTATAATCTCATACAGTTTTTTAAATCCAAAATAAACTTTTCATCAAATTAAATATCTAAAATCATATCATATGTGCATATCCTAGTGTATGATTGGCTTCTCTAAAAAGTAGATAGTGGCAGTACTGTAGTTTATAAAATGAATCAGGTATTGAGAGAGTATTATACTCCTTAAGTATGAGCTATTTTAATTTTTGTATAAGTAGAATACAATTTTTTCCCAAGAATAAGATACTAATATGTATTAAGAAGTATTTTTTAGTAACCATTTTTAAAAAAGCAATATATCTATATTATATTTAATAAAAATGAATAATAGTAGTATTTATTAACAAAAGGTTTTATTCTTAAGGTGAAAGCAGAACTCGACACGTTTCCAGAGCACTAATGGCTACTAAAATATTATTTCTGATTTACAGAGTTCCATGAGCTGAAAGCTTTGCAATTAGGCAGATGTGATTTAAAGACTTAGTCTATCAGTTTGAACTTGTAATTAATTTAAGGTCCCTATTTTCTCAAGTGTAGAGAACAGTGTGTAAGAGTATTGCAAGAATTAAAGAAAGTATGTTTATAAAATAAGCATAGGTTTAAATTTTCTGCATGTAGTAGGAACACAGCAAAAATTTCTGCCTTTCTCCTTCACTGTATCCTGCTATTTTCCCTGTTTATTTTTTGTGAAGAAAGTCTGCTCACTAGATGGCACCCCGAAGTTCATACAGTGTGTGCACTTAGCTATGAGTATATTGCTATCTCTCCTTTAAAGTCCTCCAGAAGTTTTTGTTTGTTTGTTTGTTTGTTTGTTTGTTTGTTTGTTTTTTCAGCTTGTTTGAGTCTTTTGTTCTGAGGTGGGTCTCCTGTAGACAGCATATATTAGGGTCATGTTTTCTTATCCATTCGTCTACCCTATGTTTTGATTGGAGCATTTAATCCATTTATATTTAAGGCAATTATTGATAGCTACTTATCTATTGCCATTTTATTTCTTTATGCCTACATTTCTCTTTCTATTTCAACTTCTTATTACAGCAGTCCCTTTAACCTTCCTTGCAATGCTGGTTTGGTATGATAAACTCCTTTAGCCTTTTTTTTTTTTTTTTTGTCTGGGAAGCTCTTTATTTCACCATCTATTTTGAATGATAGCCTTGCTGGATTGAGTATGCTTGGTTTCAGATCCTTGCTTTTCACTACCTTGAATACTTCATGCCATTCCCTTCTGGCCTCTAGAGTTTCTGATGAGAAATCAGCTGACAGCCTTATGGGAGCTCCTTTGTAGGTAACAGATTGCTTTTTTCTTGCTGCCTAGAAAGTGAATTTTTATTATATCTCATAAAATAGTTTATAAGGTTAAATATTCATATTGGGAAAATATTCTTTCTATTACTCAAATTTCTTTCTAATAAGATTTACCTTAATTGCAAGAACATGTGAGTTTGAATAGCATTAAATTGGCAATAAAGCCTTCAACAAAGCAGTACTTTATTTTTTAATTATTATTCTTATTTTTCGACACTTTCCTGAGAATATTTTTTCCATTGATTTTTAGAGAGAGTAGAAGGGATGTGGAGGGGGAGAGAAAGAAGGAGAGAAGAGGCGAGTGAGAAACATTGATGTGAAAGAGACACATCTATTGGTTGCCTCTCACAGGCACCCCAACCAGGGCTGGGGATCTAACCTACAACCCAGGTATGGGCCTGTGACTGTAATTGAACCTGTAATGGTCTGTGTGTAGGCCAAAGCTCTAACCACTGAGCAGTGCCAGCCAGGGCAAATCAATACTTTATTTTTTAAAGTAAGTATAATCTAAATTACTATGGCAACATACCTGCACAGGGCTTTCTTTGAATTACCATGTAAAATACTCTAGTAAGAAATCTAGGTGGTCTTTTAATAGAATTCCCTTCTGAGTAGATGGTATTTTTGGTCCTGGAACAACCTAGGAAATGGAGACTAATGGTTCAAGTTATCTCAGGAAATTTTAGGGCTGTCATGTTATTTCACTAAATAACTTAGAAACAAAATGTAAACAATTTCAGTGGGGCACCAAACATATATAGTCTTTGATTTTATGAATGCTAAAATCTGGAGTCAAGACAGGCATTAAATAAAAATTACAAGAACATTATTATTTTGAGTAGCTGCAGAGAAATATAGCACTTTTGGGAACCTAACCTATTTTGGGGGGCCTAGAAGTCTTCTGGATGGATGTGACATTTAGATTGTTATATGAATAATTCATAAAAGGGGTTAAGTAAGTGGAAGGGACAGAATGTGTGAGGCCTCAGGAACCATAGCACATTAAAACATGTGATATAAGGCAACTCTTTCCAAAACATGCAAATCTGGGGATAAAGAAGAGAGTAGATGAGAATGGATGGATAGGAGAGCCACCCTTCCACTGACATTTGCACTCTAAACTCAGAGATATTTGCCTTATTGTTGTTAGTATCTCCCATTGTGTGTGAATTCTTTACTACTTGTAATATCCATCTAAATATCTTAGTGCTTGTGTTTCCTGTATGCTTCTGTTAGTCTCTAGGGCTGCTGTAATGAAATACCACAAACTAGGTGGCTTAAACACCAGGAGCTTATTGTCTTACAGGTCCTGAGGCTAGAAGTCCAAGATCAAGGTGTCAGCAGGGTTGAATCCTTCTGAAGGCTGTGAGGGAAAATCTGTTCCATGATCTCGCCTAGTTTCTGAGGGTTTGCTGGCAATCTCTGGTATGCTTTGGTTTGTAAATCCATCACCCAAATCTCTGCCATTGTCTCCATATGGTGTTCACAGTAGCCGTTCTGAATTAGGACACTAACTAATGACTTCATTTTAACTTGACTATCTCTCTGAAGACCCTCACTCAGAACAGGTCACATTCTGAGGAACTGGAGTTAGAATTCTAATACATCTTTTTTGAGGCAACAAAATTCAACCCATTACAATGTCAAACCTTAAAGTTTTCTATGAAATGTTAAAATTTTCCATTCACATAAGAGAAAGATGGTGACAAGGTGTTTTAAGGCAAAGGGGACTAATGCTTTATCCTGGGGGTGGGGGTGGAGGTGGGGTGGGATTTAACTAGGGCAGTGATTTTATTTCCTTTCCTCTACCTCTTAACTGAGAGTTTGAAACCTCCTCCTGTTCTGATAAAAGCTGAAATTGAACTACTGCTATTGCTTTGTGGAGCAATGAAAGCATTTTTAGTAAGTTTTTCTAAAATAAACAAGCAACTGATATTAAAGAAAATTTTTAAATATTGAAAATAGCCATGTAAAGGCTTGAAATATACCAAACTGATTTTTACTACATGTTAGCTAAAGATTATTTTATGCTCAAATGGGGAATAACATATAGAAGTTAGTGATCTAAGGAAAATTAAAACAAAGTCTTTTCTTTAAATTTAAACTAAAGAAGACTGTGAAATTTATGAGAATTTTTTTCAATTTTTTTCCTCTGTTGAGAATGCTTTCTTCTCCTTAGAGTGTCCTTAGATGGCTAATTAATGTTCTCAAAAAGATATGTTGAACTCCTAATCCCCAGTACCTCAAAATGAATCTTATTTGGAATAAGTCATTGCAGATATAATTAGTTAAGATGAAGTGATACTGGAGTGGGGTAGGCTCTTAATCCAATAGGACTAGTGACCTTGTAAAAAGAGAAGAGGCACATAGGGAGAAGACAGCCTTGGGAAGATGAGGACAGGGATTGGAGTTACACTGTTATAAACCTGGGAATGCCTGGGACTAGCAGAACCTGGACTAGGCCAGGAAAGACCTTCCTCTAGAGGATTAGAGGGAGGATGGCCCTGTTAATACCTTGATTTCTAGTTTTGAGAACTGTGAGAAAACACATTTCTGCTGTTTTAAGGCACCAAGTCTGTGGTATCTTGTTATTACAGCCTTAGGAAACTAAAATACCCTCTACCTATTTTTTTTTCTCCTGAAAAATTTCATTTATCCTAGATCCAGATGAAATTTCATTCATTCCATGGAGACTTTTATGAATTCCCTAATGCATGGATACCGAATTTCTCTAGCCCCTGTAGTTTCACTGTCTTTTCAAACATTCTTGGACCAAAATAATTACTTTGTAATATTTTTAGCTATTTCTGTAATGGCCTTTATTCTGAACTCTGATTCTTTTGTGGGTTAGATATATAAGCACCAGATATTTTTCATCCAAGTTTGATTAATATTAGAGTTGATACCTGAGGCCACAAATGTCAAGCTAATATTTGATGATAAAATTTTAATGATAATATTTAAGTTGTTCACACAGTGCTTCTAATCTTGTAAAGCAATGGATTATCTATCACTTTCAGTTGTACAGAAAAATGATAAAGCCTAGAAAATATGTACATGACAGTTACCATGAAAATTAAATGGAATCTATTTTGTTCTGTATCATTTTTATTAAGAATATTTTTTTTCTAGAAAGAGAGAATTATCTTTTCCATAATATTGAAAGTTTTGATAGTTCTAGGAACAAGCAACTTAAATTTTGAGTGTTTGTTTTTGGAAAGAATAAATTTTAGAATTATGGAAAACTGTTCATTCAAAATGATAAGCTTTGTTTGGCATATGAGGTTGATTTTCTCAATACTCATGTGTTAAATAACCTCTGATTCTGACCTCATTCATCTGGTTTTGATGAACTATACCACTCTAAAGAGCTATTAGCCCAGGTTTTCCACAGAAGACAGAACCAATAAGCTGTGTATAGACATATAGAAATACATTTCTTATGAGGGATTGGCTCATGTGATAATGGCAGAGAAGTCTCATGGTCTGTTATTTGCATGTTGGAGGCCCAGGAAAGCTGGTGGTACAGTTCCAGCCCAAATCTGAAGTCCTGAAAAACAGGGAAGCTAATTCTGTAAGTCCCAATCTCAGTCCAAAGGCTGGGGAACCAGGAGCAATGATGTCCAAGGGTGAGAGAAAATGAATGTCCAGCTTGAAAAGAAGGTAAATTCACTCTTCCTCCATATTTTTGTTCTATCTAGGCCCTCTATGGATCAGATGATGCATTGGTGAGGACAATCTTCTTTACTGGGTCTACCTACTGAAACGTTAATCTCTTTCAGAAACACCCTTACTGACACACATAGAAATAATGTTTTACCAAGTACCTCGACATCCCTTAGCCTAGGCAAACTGGCACATCAAAACATCAAATAAAGATTAGTAGTATTTTATAACATATTTCATTTTCCAAGTAAAATAAGTGTGGCTAACAAATTCAACTTCAAAACACAGTGGTGAACAATGATTTTCCATTGTATTGTAAGATTTGCATTATAGTGTGTTTTCATTATACACCAAAATATACTGAGTTTTTAGCAGATATATTCTAAATGAATGTAAAAATGGCCATATAGATATAAGAAATATAAAGGGCAAGTGAAAAAGAGAAACCATTCTTTTTCAGAGCAATAATTTAATTTTTATTAGGATTTATGGTTCATATTTATATACTGCAGTGATTTTTGTTGCTAAAATGTTGGCACATCAGTAGAAGCTGAAATAATCAGTTGAGTCTTTCCATAATCTACAAGGAGCTGTTAAAGTCTAGAATTATAAAGTCTCTGGCAATCCAAGTCCCTGGCAACCTGAGTCCAAAACTCCCATCTTAGGGAGCAGTCACTGAAGCAGGACCTTGGCAACCTACAGGGACACAGGAATGCAGAAACTTGGCAACCGACGTGGATGTCGGAACTTGGCAACCTACAAACCACAAAGTGACCACAACCCCCTGCCAAACCACCATCGACCAGTGAGAACACCTGTACCTGACTCCAGGAACAGCAGAAAGAACAAAGAAAGAACAAACAAGATTGAACTCTTTACCCAACTCCCCACTCCCCCTCCCATCCGACTAAGTCCTATGAAGAACCATCTCTACCTCCTCGGGGTGGTGACTGCCCATTGAGCCTCACCCCACCTGCACCCAGGTGGTTTTCAATAAATATGTTTTATCTCTCAACAAGCCTCCCCCTCAGCAAATTCCCCTAACAAGAATGTGAAGGATGACCAATTCTCCTGCTATTGAAGCCAGATTCTCCCTACATGATGAACATTAATCCAGCTCAGACTATGCGTCTGCTGAACCTAGTAGATGGGTGAGAGGAAAGTCAGTCCTAGAAAAAATAGAGCATTCATCAGAATATCCAGCCAAGATTAATTTTAATTGTAAACGGAAGAAATTCAACTGCAACACACTTACTCAGAGAGTGGCATTTATGGTTTACCTAAGCAAACTTTAGGAATCAAAAATCATTAGCTCTTCTCAGAAGTGACTGAGAACAGGGATTTGAAATACATCAGGTGCTGCTCATTCTCTACATTTTCCCCTTGGTATTTTCTCTCAGACTTTTTATATCTGACTATCTAATTTTCCATGGGTTTGGTAGCTCTCAAGATAGTATGTTCTGTTTTACTACACAAGGGACATTGTACATACTTCAGTCCTCAGATTTAAAATGTTGTAGAAGGATGCTAATTAGTGTGATTTTGCTCAAGTGTCCAAACATACCATTAGAGTTCTTGGGCACAATGATTGGTAATTCCCTCTACAACAACGTGGTTGGGTCAGGGCAGAAACAATTCCCTCAAATAAGAGGGCACAATGCTATTCCTGGACATACAGTAATTACGCAAATTCATCAGTCTGAGGCTATTAGCTAAAAACTGGTTATCATTTAAATAAGAAAACCAACAGGCTTTGTAAAATTCCTAATAGCATAAGTGTATTAAAAACTGATTACATTTTTCTCTGTGTGTGTTTCAAAGAGAATGAGAGATGGATTTTGTCTTACTGGTTGGGAAAACCCTAACAGAAGCCCAAGAAAGAGAAAATAGGAATTAAACATTGATGGCTTTCAGCCCTGGGTTTTAGTATAATTTTGAGTTAATGTATTATTATTTAGAATGCCTCATTCCTTCAAATAGGCCTACAGACTTGTGAAAAATCCTAGCACAGGATTGTAAGCATTCATATACACTTCAGTGTGTATTTACTCTCACTGACTTGTGCCTAAGAATGTCATACACTTGAGTGGTATGTATGGCTTTTAAAAATTGAGGTTAAAAGATATAACATTAAATTTATCATCTTAACCATGCATGGTTCAATACTGATAAATATATTTACAATGTTGTGTAACAGATTTCTAGACTATTTAGCTTTAGAGTCTAGCAAGGATTATAGTTCTGAAAAATTAGAATTATGTTTCTGAAATTTGGGGTGAGCATGAGAAAATTCAGCAGACTATTTTTTTAGGATGTGATCCCAAGTGTTACACTACTGTTGTGAGTTATTGGAGCTCAACTCATTTTCTCCATTGCCATGGATATTAGGTACTTAAAACTGTAAAGGAACACACCCTAAAGAGATTTAACCATAAGTTTAAATGGTTAAGTGGTAAGTAAAGGAGCAGGAAAGGAGTGTTGGGTTGTCTAGAGAAGTTAATAAAGCAGAGTTTTTGGTTTTATGGTTTGTTATATTCTGTTCCAAAGTGTATAATGCTAATTCAGATTCTGTATTTTATTAAAGGCCACCAGGATTCAAAATGTAATGAATAAATTTATATGTCAATTTTTATTTTCTCAAGCAACATTTTTGGGTTTGTAGTATCCTCATTGCCAACAGGCTTTCTTAAAATTGAATTTGTTGGGGTGACATTGGTTTATAAAACCATCCAGGTTTCAAGTGTACAACACAACAAAAGATCATCTAAACTTTCCATTGTGCGCCAATAGCCCCAAGCAAAGCCTCTTTGGGCCAACAGGTTTTCTCTCCAAATAACCAAAACAAAACAAAAGATAGATTTATGTGTTTGTTATCCCAGATAAGACGTGGCTTTCAATGCAAAAGCAAGCTTTTCACTTGAGGCCAAAGACGGATCATGAGTCAACAACCTTCAGTTCATTTATACTTAATGGAATCTTCCTGTGGATTGTTTTGTAAGAGAAAGAAACATATTTTAGAATCAGGGATTTTCTGTATCCTTTATTTGGCATAATTTCACTCCTAAGAGAACAGAAAAAAAGATTTCTTTTTTCTTGAGAAAAAGCAGGGAAGCTGGAAAAAATTTTTTAAAGTTAGTTTTATGAGATAAATTTAAACACAATAAAATTTACTAACTTAAATATACAATTTTCTGAGGATTGACAAATGTACTTGTTATGTAACCAGCACCACAATCATGAATTTTTTTAATCACCCATGAAAGATCCATTCCTTGTGTCCTTTTGCAGTGAGTCCTATACTTACTGTCGTTTCAAAAACCTTGACCTGCTTTCTGTCACTAGTTTTGCCTCTCCTAGAATTATAAATGAATGTAATCACTTCAGTACAATTTTTGTGTCTAGCTTTTCATCTTGCATAATGTTTTGAGATTCATCCATATTGTGTATGTATTAGTAATTTGGTCCATTTTATTTCTAATATTAAATTATATAGATTTTCTACAGTTCGTTTATCCATCCAGCATGGACATTAGCTTGTTTCCAGTCTTTGTTTACTATAAATAAAGCGGTCTTGGAAATCTGAATACAAGTCTTTATATGGATGTATCTTTTTATTTTTCACCTAATCTAAGAGCCAGCTGCATGGGTCAAATAGTAAATGCATACACACCTTATTTGAAAATGCCAAACTATTTTCGAACGTGCTGTACCATTTTACATTCCCAGAAGCAATGTATGAGAGCTCCAATTGCTACAGATAGTCAGCAACACATTATAATCAGCCCCATTAATTTCATCTACTATAGTGTGTATACACTGTAATCTCATTGTAGTTTTAATTTGCTTTCCCTAATGACTAATGATTTTTATGTGCTTGTTTTCCACCCTACATCTTCTTTGGTAAAGTGTTCAAATGTTTGCCCAATTTTTATTGTCATGTATGTTCTATTAAAACTTAGTGAGTTGTAAAATATTTTTATATATCCTGAACTTTATCATACATTTTATAAACACTTTTTCCTAGTCAGTGGCCTGTCTTTTAATTTTCTCTCATCTCTATCTTTATATAATAAAGATGGGCCATACTGGTATCTCTGATGTGAATACAGTACCACTGAATTCATCTGACTTTTTTTCACCCTTGCTCTCTGTAACTTTGCTCTGACAGCCAGTGTGGCAGGATAGTAAGAACCTAGGAAAATCCCTGGGTAAGCGGAATGAGGAAACTGAGACAAGAAAATTAAACAAGGCCAAACAGTTTGGGCAGGTCCCAGCCAGCTTGTGAATCACAAGGCCTTATCTTCCCCTACCAAGGACACTTGAGAACAAATGGTTTATGCCCTGGTCCCTAACCAGAGAATACATAGCTTAAATCACCCTAACCTGGGGAAATAGAGAATGAAGACTCAATTAATACCATTTTCTCCAGCTAAACCCAAGGACAAATAAAGTCTGGGGGACAAAACCCCAAAAACGTTAGGATGGTGATCACTTTGAAAATGTTAGGCAGGAAAGATAACTGCTAGGACAGGGAAGGGGCAAGGGGGACAGAAGGGGGAGTATAACTCACCCCAAAAACAAAGAAGTCAGCCACCTTAAGGCTTCAAAACAAGGTGACCAGGTATATGTATAAACACTCCTAGACATGCCACAGCAGTGTAGAAGGGGACTGTGAAACCTAGTATGCTACCCAAGATATCTGATAGGAGAGCTTTGAAACCTACAGGGGAAAGGTATAAAACCCCTGGAACCCCCACTGGGCAGAGTGCTCAGATTAGCTGAGTTGCTCGCTTGTATTTTTTGCCACGTGTATTTCTTCATAAATTCACTTACTTTGCTTCAACACTGCTGTCTGTCACTCGCCAGGATTCCTTCTCGTGAGATTCGAGGAGGAGAGCCCCCTCCTTCAACTCAGGGGATTGTGTGATAACAGTGAGGAACCAGTTTCCCATGATCAATATTTTGTTTATTCATTCATTCATTCATTCATTCAACCCTAAAATATATGTAAATATTTGCATAATTGCTAGCCTGTACCTTCTGAGATAGAATTAACCAATTGGAATACAGTGTTAGATTAAACAAATCCTCAGCCTCCACTACAGACCTATAAAATAAGAAACACTGGGGTTGGGCCCAAACTATTTCTATTTAGCAAGCCCTCCAAGTTATTCTGATAAACTCTAAAACTGGTGAACAACTGCTTCAGGATTTATAGTATATATTTTTCACTTATCTCAGTCTACTTTCAAATAATATTGTACGACTTCAATGGAGTATTGTTGGTCTTACAACAATATACTCCTATTACTCCTTCTCACCCCTTGTTATTGTAATTATACATTTTAACTTTACGTGTATTATAAAATGCAGAATTATTTTTTAGTTTACACATATATTTGCCATTTCTAGGACTTTTTATTCCTTTGTGTAGATATCAATTTTTAATTCATAATAATTATTCTTCTACCTGAAAATCTTCCTTCAGCATTTGTTGTTGTGTTTATCTTCTGGGGATAAGCTCTTAGATTTTATTTGCCTGAAAAAGTATTTATTTTACCTTTAATAATTTTATCATTAATTATAATTAATACATATTAATATATAAGTTTTTATTAATTTATTACATTTCTTGTGGTGTTTGTTATACAACATTGAATATAGTTTCTCTATTCATGAGTGCCCAATTTATATAGAAGGCTTTTTTTTTTTTTTAATATATCTTTATTGACTTCAGAGAGAGGAAGGAAGAGGGAGAGAGAGGGAGACAGAAACATCCATGATGAGAGTCATTGATCGGCTGCCTCCTGTCAGATTAATATGGCTGGTTCTTTTGGAAGCAGGTTTGTAGTCAAGGGCTTTCTGAATAAATGTATTTAAGATGCATTTAAAAGATTCCTCAACAAGGAGGGAGTACTTTATTCATTTACTCAATACACATTTATTAAGGACTGTCTTTGAGAATATAGTGATGAATAGGTGAGACAAAGTTCCTGCCCTCGTGGAGCTTGTATTCTATCAGTGGAGGCAGACAATAAACAAGCAAGTCCATGTATAATAAGACGCTCCGGCTGGGGACTGAGCCTGCAACCCGGGCATGTGCCCTGACCGGGAATCAAACCCTGATCGCCTGGATCCTAGGTTGATGCTCAACCACTGAGCTACGCCTGGCCGGGCTAGAAGGCTCTTAAGAGAAGGTTGACCATAGACTTCTAAGTTTACAGATGTGTTTTTTTCTTTTGGGGAAAAGACCTATATGGACATTGAGGCTCCAGATCTCATCCTGTACAGCAGGGTCCCCTCTTGTATGTCACAATTATTGAAATATTTCAAGTCCGCTTCTGGAGGCATGAAACTGCATGTGTTAGCAGGGCAGCCACAGGGAGGAAGCTCTAGACCTCCTTGAGGCTATAGAAAAATTCACAGTTTTCTCAGAGGACCCAGGACATCTTATGCTCATGTGGAAGAACCAGAGAAAGCTCTTCAGTTGCCTGCGTCACCACAAAATCCCAGGAACTGCTCTGCCTTCCTGGAAATGCTGGAAAGAGAGTTAACTCCATCTGCTCTGTCTCAGGATTTTCTACCTCACCTCAGAGCCCCAGAACTGACATTGTTGAAAATCGAGGCTCAGTGAAAATGCCAGTGACCTGCCTGAGCATCTAGTAGAATTAATAGTCCCTTCCAGGACCCAGACACCCCTTATGATGGGCTGGAAGCCCCAGAGAGTGCCTCAGTGCACCGCCAGAGCTACTAAAACATTTTCTAAGTCTCCTTGGGGACCATTTTGTTTTCCTGAAAATGTTGGAGAAAGCAATACCTTCTGTCCAACTGTCCTTACATGTCTAATCTCACCTTAGAACCCGGAGCCATTGCCAAAAATTGAGGTTGTCAGTATGGCTGAGTTAATGGAAATATTCCAAGTCCCTTCATTGTCCCAGGAATGTTTTGTACTGTACTGGAAGACACAGAAACCTTATTTTAGCTTTAGTTTGAAAGCTATTTTTGCTGACCATAGACTTCTAAGTTGACAGGGTGTGTTTTTTAATTCAGTGTTTTAAAGATGACACTACATCTATGGCTCACAAAGCATCTATCTTATGAAAAATATATTTTCATTCTTATATATCTGTTCCTCTGAACATGATTTGTCATTTGTTCCCCTCTGGCACCTTTTAGAATCTTTAACACTGGTTTTTAGCAATTTGTTACGTTATGATTTGTTGTGGTTTTCTTTATTTTTATATAGCTTAATTTCTTTGAGATCCTTGGATCTGAAGTCTTATATCTATGAGTTCATAGTTTTTATCAAATTAAAACATTTTGAATATTTTACTTCAGTTTTTTTTTCTGCCCTCTTTCTGGAACTACGACTATGCATAATTAGATTTCTTAGATTACTGTACTGTTTATTTTTTTCAATCTTTTAGAAAATTATTGGAAGCTTTCTATTTCTTTAACTGAACCTTCAGGTTCTGCAGACTAATCTGCTGCTCACCCTGTTACGGGGCAGTCAGGGGCTAGGAAAATCCCAGGGCAAGTGGGACAGGGAAACTGAGGCAGGAAAGTTAAAACAAGGCCAAACAGTGTGGGCAATTTGCAGCCAGCTTGTAAATAAAAAGCCATTATCTTCCCCAAACCAAAGACACTTGAGAGCAAATGGTTAAAAGCCTTCGTAACTCAAGGGGGGAAGGGGGAAGGAAAAAAAGGGCAGTTTTCCTCCCTAAGCAGAGAGGCCAACAGTCTCGAGGCTTGGCAAGATAGAGCTGCCAGGTGCTTCTCATGGATTCTGGGAAGGCCACAGCAGAGTGCAAAGGGACCTGGAGAATTAATCTGTACCAAAATATACAGCAGAGGAATTCTGAAACCTATAGACAGGGGTATATAAATCTTCAAACTCCCACCCAACTCTTCATGTTAGCTGACAGTCCATCTGTGCTTTACAAGCCAGATGTATATAGATTTGCTTGCTGCTTAAATAAAGGCGCATGTTTTAATTGCTCTAATAAAATTGGCTTCATCACAATGCAGTCATCGGGAGTGTTCTCATTTAAATTCATTTATTTGAGAAGACAAGAATCGAGGTAGGGGAAGGCCCTCTCCCTCTGTCTCAGGGGGCTGTCCAATAGCACCTCCTTGGTGTCTGTGAGAGGTGCCTCTAACAATCCTATTCGCTGTAGTTATAATTTTAAATATTTTAATTATTTTAATCTCTGAGAGCTCCACTGGGTCTTTTTTTTTATCTTCCACTTTCATCCATACCATATTTATGTTTTTATGTACATTTAGAGGATCATACATGTCATGGTCACAGTTGATTCTTTAAAAGTTTTTGTCTTCTAATTCTATCATCTATATCAATTTTGGGTCTATTTCTGTTTACTGATTTTTCACTGGTAATGAGCCATATTTTCCTGTTATTTTACACTGCTGATAATTTTTTATTATGAATTTTATTTTGTTAGGTGCTAGATTTTGTTGTATCCTAATGTTGTATTCCAGAGTGTTCTGGTAGGTAGTTAAAGTATTGTGATAGTTTGGATCCTATGAAAGTTTGATTTTCAGTTTTGTTAGGTTGGGTCTAAATCTTTAGTTTAAAGCTAATTAGGAATCACTCCTGAAGTAATTAGCTTCTAAGTACTCTACCCAATGTTTCATGATTTATGAGGTCTCTCTACTTTGTCTGGTGAATAGAAAACTATTTCTAAGTGTTCTGTAAAAATTGCTTGGCCTACTTCTTTCAGCGATACTTCCAAGCCTTATGGAGTTTCACTTCAAATTTGCACAGATCAGCATTTAGACAAACATTTAAGGATAACCTCTTTGCAGATTTCCAGAATTCTGTCTCTTTCAATGTAACTCTGTTCTCTCTGATATTTTGTCCCATAGCTCTGGTCAGATCTCCCTTCCCAAATTTCAATATCTGCCTACTTAACTTGTTGAGACTGCTGGTCTGTATTTGGGTTTCACCTCTCTCTACAGTGACCTGGAAATGGCATCTAGGCTATAAATTGTTACAGTTGCTCCTCTCATTGTCATACTCTACTCTTGCATGGATTTTGTCAGGGACTAAACAGTTGTTTCAGATAGTTGTCTGTTTTTCTAAATGTCTGTAATGGCAGGGCAATCCCTATGGCAGTTACTTCTTCATGGAAATTTTTTGTTGTTATTAGTGACTGAGTCCATGGATTTTTTCCCATATTTTTAATATATCTTAATTGAGTTTTTAAGGTTTTCCCATACTATGCTAGTTGCTGTGGGTAACCTTTAGTATAAGGGGGGATTCTTGCTTTCTAGGAGCACTAGAAGAATAAATATATTAAAGTTTCAGTCAAGTGTTGACTTTGTTGGCAACTGATTTGATAGATATAAAAAAAGGCTTGGCTGGTGTGGCTCAGTGGATTGAGCATTGTCCCATGCACCGAGAGGTCACTGGTTTGGTTCTTGGTCAAGGCACACGTCCAGGTTGCAGGCTCAATCCCCAGTAGGGGACATGCAGGAGGCAGCTGACCATGTTTCTTTCCCATCGATATTTCTGTCTCTCTTTCCCTCTCCCGTCTTCTCTCTAAAATCAATAAAACCATATTTTTAAAAAATCAAAAAATTACTTCAAAGATTTGAGTCTGTTTAAATTAATGAAATCTCTCCAAGGTATGTTATGATTTATTTTTTAAATGAACTAGATTTTTTTTATAGTTAAAAGCAATACCTTGATTATGATTTTTGATACTATTGAGGATTGGCTATCCCCCCAAACTTGCTTGCTATGTACCTTTAAGGAATATTTTTTAAAACATCATTTTAAATGCATTACTTTGGTCACATAAATTAAGAAAAATTCTCTAGTTTCCTCAAAAAAGACTTGTGATAGCTATCAACGATGCAGTGGTCATTCTGGAGGCATTTTGTTGTTTGGGGAACCAAGTGTGTTTGTTAGTATTGAAATTGCTGCGCTGGGGAGCAGAGAAAGATTCAGACTATAGAGAGTGGAGAACTAGAATCGACATACCCTCGCACAGATTGAAGCACTCGAAGGTTTACGTAGGCGATGACATTCTGCCCACAAGCAAAAAGATGTCAGGGAAATGTTTGTGTTTTATTTCGAAAGCTAGATTTAAAAAAAACATCTTCTTTCACATGGATTTGGCATTCAAATTTATACAACCCATATTGTCTGGAAAACTGTCAGCCAAGAAATCAGCATATAGCGGCCCACGGGTTATGGAGAGCACTGCGTGTGTGGGAGCAGCAAATGTAAATTATGTCTGGAGGGAAAAAATTTCCACTAGGCTCCACAATGAGAGGCACCAATACACACTTGCTAAATATAAGCTCAAAATCCATGATTGACAACATATAAGGACGTAAATGAATTTGTGCAAGGGTTAGAGAAACAGCACATGAGTACATGAGGCTTTCAAGACCTTCAAATAATGAGAAAAAAGCTGAGACTATAAGAACTTCCACACTTGGAAAATGAAAAAGTGGAAACATAAAAACAAAGAAGCTCACTCAATTCAAAATAAGGCAATAAAAGATAGGGGAGATGAGAGAGAGAGAGAATGAGAGAGAGGGAGAAGTAGGCTAAATAAAAAGCACAGAATAAGAGGCTAAAAGTAGATGCAAAGTTATTAGTAATTATGGTGAGTGTAAGAGGAGCACACATGACTGTTAAAAGATACTTTTGTCAGAATTGATTTGAAGAATCTAAATGTGTTGCCTATGAAAGCTATCCCCTAAATATAAGTACATGGTACATCTGAAAGTAATAAAGCGGTAAAGGACAGAGTTTTACTAAATAACACTCAGAAAAAAATCATGAGAAAGCTACAGTGGTTCTAATATTATGCACTACTATAACTTCAAAGTCTATATCAGAAACATGATGGAATTTCAAGGAGGAATTGAGAAACCTACAATCATAGTAGGGGATTTTATCACAAATTTAGATAAAGAAGCCAAAGGGGAAAAAACCCCACTAAAGACACAAAATATTTTAATAATACTACAAATGAGCTCCACTTAATAGACTATAGAGAATTATAGGGGGAAGCTAGGTAAAATATATTCTTTTCAAGAATACATAGAATATTTATGTACATAATCATGCCATAAAACCAATCTGAACAACTTCCAAAGGACCTGAGATAATACTAACTGTGGTCTTTGAGAATAAATTTAGATATAAATCAAGGACAAAAAAGAGCAAAAAAAATCACTTTGGTAGATTATGAACAAGTTAAATTTTGTAAATAATACGAACCAATTAAAAAGTAATAGTAGAAATCAAAAAATCTAAAAATAAAGATGTTATACCTTAAAATACATGGATGCATGTAAATTAATACTAATGGATGTTTTTTGTTTGTTTTTTAATATATCTTTATTGTTGAGAGTATTACAGATGTCCCTTTTTCTTAATGGAGTTTTGTAATTATAAAGGTCTATATTAGCTAGTAATGGTTAAATGTTAAAATTCAAAATATCCCAAATTTTAAAATATCATATTCTAAATAATTTGAATGTATAATATAACAACTAGCTATTCTAAAAGATTCTACATTTAAAAATTTCAAACTACACTTTGAGGCAGATGTAATTAAATCTCATTTTGCAGATGAAGAATCTGAGGCATAGATATATTACATAACATGAACAAGGACAGAAAACTTGGTATATTCAGAGTAATTTCAAACAAATAACCTAGTTGCAAAGACCATGATTTTAGTCACTAGTGTCTTTAACACTTTGGTAAAAAACAACAACGGCAAATTAAATCCCTGAATGGTAAAAGTAAATGGACAAACAGGAAAAACGGAAAGGAACTTAGCTAAGGAGAGAAATTAATAAAACACAAAAGACAGATGTACTACACATATAGCAAAGATCAAATATTATAATGGTATTAATGTAGGGTGTCCCAAAAAATGTATACATACACTTTGAATAATTATAAAGGCCGTGTTTATTAAAATACATTTCATTTTAAAAATTGAGCAATCCACAATGTGTATACATTTTTTTGGGACACCCAGTACAGTATGCCTTAAATTAATTTTTGTGAAATTAACATTTTTGGAAAAGCAGGTTATTTTAATTGACTCAAAAAGAAATAAAAAACCTGCATAGATCTAGACAGTCAACAAGTGAAACATGTAGCTGTAGTCACATCTACACACAAACAAAACCTAAGTTTGAGAAACAACTTTATAAAAATTTTTAGGAATTATAATCTTTTGCTGACTTCCAGGAAAAAGAAAAACAATATGCTTTCTCAGACATAATCTGGATGCCAAACAAGAAATATACAATACGGGAAAAGAACATTATGGATAATTCTTACAAATAAATAAAAAATCTTAAACAGAATTTTAACTATCATAATTGAGCAGTTCACTAAAATACACAGAATGACAAACTGAGTCCATCCTGTGAATTCAATAACATTTAAATATTATAAATCCAGCAGTGAAATATAGAGCATTAATAAATTAAGGGAAAGAGCAAATGATCATTGAAAATTTGCACACTTTATGAATTAACTTCAATTTATGATAAAACTCTTAAAAATTAAAATAGAAACTTCCTCATGAAATAAAATGTCATACGAACACAAAATAAAATTCGTTCTACAAATTAACTGACAGTGCTGTTTAAAAGCATCAGATCACTAAAGACAAGGAAAGACTGAGGAATTCTGACTGATTGGGGGAGGCTCAGGAGATACAAGAAAGAACAACACATAATGTTGACAAAGGGCCAAATTCATATGTGAGCTAGAGTTTATTGAACAATATTGTACCAATGTCAATTCCGTTATTTTGGTAACTGAACTATCATGTGAGGTCTTACCATTGGGGCATATTGAATAAAGGATACATGGAAACTTTCCATCTATTTTTGTAACTATAAAAATTAACCCATTGTCATTAATGTTGTAGATATATTTGGTATGATTTTAAAATGCAAATTTTTTAACTTATGTGTAATCTAGTTTCTACCTTTATTAAATTTTGTTATCAATATTTGAAAGAGCACTTTGAATGCTTTATAGTCACTCTACTCTTTGGAACAAATTAAATTGCAGAGAAGTTATCTATTCCTCTTGTGTTGGACGTTTCACTTGTGCTGACGTGTAAAATTTATTTGCGTTGTATTTAGCAAAGTAATTTCCTGTGATCTTTTTGTCTAATATACTCTGTAGATGTATTTTTTCATTCTCCTTCGTTTTCTTCTTTATTTCCACTGAATTAGCTTAGGTGGTGGTTTATTTATTGTATTTTTTTTTCCATTTGCATTTTCAAAGAACCACATCATTGACTGACTTACTAGTTCTGATTCTCCGTTTTCTAGTTCATTAATTTCAGCTTTTATGTTGCTTAGATTCTTCCTCCAGCATTCATAGCTTTATTTTTTATACTTTTTCTAACTTCTTGGGTTTAATGGTCAATAAGTTTGTATTTCTTCTTATTTTGTATTATAAATATTTCAAGACTGCAATCCTTTACTCTGGTACATACTATTTTTAGCATCGATATTTCTTAGATTTTCTGAGATTTTGTTTTTTATTTTTTATTTTATTTAAATGTTTTAGAAAGCTCTTTACAAATTTTCCATTGTTTTCATTTTTATTATAAATTTCTAGTTTTACAGCACTGTGATCAGGATATATAATTTTACTTTCTTTAGAAAATATCTCGGTTCCTTTGTATTCAAGTGATTAAGATTTCTAGCCCTGAAAAGAAAGTCACTTCTTTTTTTATAGTATAAATTTCAAAATAATCAACTTGATTTCTATTAAACGTCTCTATATTATTCTATTTGTTTTTTATGTGCTGATGGAAACTATCTTCTAATTAATCCTTGTTTCAATGTTTCTCTTTGCTTTTTCTATAGTTTTTATTTATAAATATTAAAGCTCTACTGTTTGATTTTAAAGTCATTAGAAAGTCTCCTTCCTCCTCAATATGCTGTCAAGACTCTATGTCAACTTTCAGATTTTTCTTGTTTCAAACTAATTTTAATTAATATTGATATCAGGATACTTGGAGGCAAAATATGTATGATAGATTTTCATGATTCAGTTTGCTGTTTAATTTGAGAGTGCCATTCTTTGTCTTGGGAAAAGCATTTTTCCCCTAAAGTTTAAACTGTTGATATAAGATATTCTTTGTGTTTGTTTTTTTTTTTACTTACATTTTCTGGATATATCTTTGACCATTCTTTTTCTTTCAGGCTCCTCGTGTCAGTTTAAGCTATGTCTCATATTTAACAACTATCTGTGCCCTTGTGAACTGATTACAAACACACATACAAGTATGTGTGTGTGTGGTGTATACAAATGTATATTCTTGTCCTGATGTGCTTCGCCTTTATTATATCACTTTGTTTTATATTATGTTTGCACTATTTAATTCTTCCTTTGAATCTTCCTTAAAATCTTTGTTTTACATGGTCTTTGTTTTATTTTCTGTATATATGTTTCCATTTGAGGGGGTTTCTGACCACTTGAGGGGGCTTACACTTGTACTAAGTTCTTGTTATGATTATATTTATTATTTTATGTCATATCCACTTTTACCTAATGCTACTTATCAATTGTTTGGTGTGAATGATAAGGAGATATATAAAATTAAGGCTTTCTATTTCCCCCTCCTTTCCACCCTGCCTCGAGTTTTGGCTGATCCTACTGTTTTTCACATTCTAGCATATTTATGTCCAGCTTCCCATTAGAATTTGCAAGGGTGGAGCACGAAGGGAGGCCTTTGTAAAACCTAGTGATGTCTGGATCTCACTCCCAAAGATTCAGATTGTCTGGGTTAGAGCCAGAGGGTTATTATTTATAAAAGTCCTGGTGATTCTAATGTCTAGCTATTGTTGCTAGCCACAGTCAATAGATAACTTTTAGAGATGCTGCTTTGGGCATGTGCAGATGATGTTTTGTCCAGCTGTGCACTTGAAACCTGTATGGTTTTGTGAACCAATGTCACCCCAATAAATTCAATTAGAAAAGACAATGAGTTCAATTGAAAAAATAGAACTTTAATTAAAATGCATCCTCACCAGCCTCTATTCTTGGATGTGGCTCTGCTTGCTGCTCCTGGCAAGTAGGAAATCTGTCTAGTTCACAGTGAAGCCATGACAGCTCTGGCAGTTTATTTGTGCCTGTGTGTGTGTGTGTTTGTGTACAGACATTTTTTCTAGTATGGTTTAGCTGCTAATGCTTGTCAGATGACAAAACTTGGCAGGTCCAGGGCACTCTGCCACTGTTTCTTTTTCGCCTTGCCACCCCAGCGGCCTGCTTTTTGCGGAGGTAGTTTGTGTGTTTGTTCCTGCAGAGAACTCCAGCCCGGCCCTGTCTCTAGGTACTACTAAACACATTTCAAAGAAGCTATCAGAGCAATTTTCTGAATTTCAACCTTAGAATTTCAAGCATGAAATCCTCGGTTTTGCCCTTATTTTGGAGGCCTTTTGGTCTATCCGGCCTGAAAGACCTGCCAGTTCTGTGTTGTCTGTGGCAGTCTCTTTCCCTTAGTACACTTGGTTGCCCTTATATATAGTGTGCATAGGGTTATGGATATTTGCTAGGTCATTAAAAATATTTTTTCTGTTTCTTATTTACCTTTATTCCAGTTGGTTTCAAAGCACAGTGAGAATGTAAAGAAGAAACCTCAGTCATCTGAAAGTATTTAATAATTCTAAAAATTGATGTTTAAGTACCTCCAACTATATAATAAATTCAGAATATCTTCTTTCTCTCTCTCCCTTTGATGACTGTGTAGTATTCAATATCTGTTTCTTGACTGATAGTTGGTGGGTATGACCAGGGTTAGTGTATGGGATATAAACACATTCAAATTCCTGTAAACATTTGTCTGATTTGATTTTATATCAATGCTGAGCACCTTTATTTAGGAAATCATAAAAAAGAAGGCTGTTAATAGGTTTTGCCTGTTTAGTCTAATTTGGTAATGCCATTCCTTAAAAGATTTTACCTTAAATCTCCTCTATAATATAAACTTTCTACAGTATAGAAGAAGAGATTAAAATATTTCATACATTGATAGGCTGGTGTGGCTCAGTGACTGAGCATTGACTTATGATCCAGGAGATCCTGGTTCGATTCCCAGTCGGGGCACATTCCCGGTTTCGGGCTCGATCCCCAGTGGGGGGCAGCCAGTCAGTGACTCTCTCATTATTGATGTTTCTACCTCCCCATCTCCCTTCTTCTCTCTCTAAAATCAACAAAAACATAAATAAATAAATAAATAAATAAATAAGATATTCATATATTAATATACTTTCCCATAAATTAAAAAAACATTGGTGGAGGGAGATATAGGGGGGATAAATGGTGATAGGTGGAGACTTGGGGTGGTGAACACACAATGCAGTATACAGATGATGTATATAGAATTGAGTACAGGAAACCTGTATAAGTTTGTTGACCAATGTCACTACAATAAAAAAATAAAAAAACATTTATTCTTTATAGATTATCGTTTACTTAAAACATATCAAGTACCGCTGACTTTCGTCTTCATGAGGGTAAGTATAAAACCTCATGTATTTATGTTTACAGAAACAAAGAGTGTCAGGGAGATGGTAATAATATGCAAAGTTGCTAGCAAGTGTAGATTGTTTAATATATGCCAAACAATTCATTTATTTTATTTCATTTGACCCTCTCAACAATAAAGATGGATGTGTCTTTTCATCTAACAAAATTGTGTAAGTACTGTGCTGGGGAAGAAATTAAAGATAAAAACAAGGATTTTAAACAAGAGGATGGCATGAGCTTTCTTAGATTTGAAGAGGATCATTCTGGCGGCTGAATGATATCAAATGAGGTAGGAAGAACCATATCACAGGGAAGTTTAGCCAAGACGGAGTTAGATTATTTTTTGAGGACAGTTGGAAATGTATTTAAAAAGGGTTATGAGTAATAGATTGATGTAAAGCACTTTCAAGAAGAATATTTTTGCCACCATTTAGGTGATTCTTCTTGAGGGAGATGTAAGTAGAAAAGGAGACATAAGTGATGCTGCTATTGCCATGTAAATGATGATGGTGGCCTGCACTGGAATTAAGGCAGAGAAATGGAGAGAAATTAGTCACACATATACAATCAGGGAAGAAGATGAACTTAGAGATACTTCTTGAGTTAATAACAAGAAATTTGGTGAGAATTTTACTGCTATATGAAAGACTGAGGTTTAGAAAGATTGAAATATTATTTTCTAAGACATGTAAAATACATATGACTATGCGACTTCCAACAGGAAATCTTAAGTAGCAAGTTTGACATGTGGAGTTTATAGCTCTGAAGACTGGGTTTGGCTAGAGATACTTATTTTGCAACTGCCAAGTGGAGAGAGCATAGAGAGAGAAGAAAGGAGGCTTCTGAGTTGATCCTGAATAACCTAAACATTTTGTTGTAACTTTATTTACCTTGTGGAAAACTATTTTCTTACATTGTATTTTTTGGAGTTTTTTCATAAATCACCATTACCCTACTGTCAAATTTTTTGAACATTAGATCCTTCTGTAGACATTTCAAAACTAGCCATAATCAATCTTAGGTTACCAGTTTAAAATAAAAAGTCCAAATATGTGCTACTCTGAAATCAAAATGTGGCTTTAGATTAGTAATATGTGATGAAGGTCTTCAAAGGAAGGGCTCCAATTCTTAAAGATATATATATATATATATATATAAACAAATCCTCTAAGACCAATTCACTTCACATTGATTGTTCTCTTTTTAATAATGTTATTCAACATTTGGCAATAGAAGCTATAGTATGTTTTTGGATATTAACAAGGAGTTTAACAAATATTTCATGCTATCCTTGCAAGCAAAATTGAGACATATGTGCTAAATATTAGTATAATCTGGTGTCTTTCTAACTAACAGGATAAACATATGAGAAATGCGTATAATTATCTATTAGCATCAACAAGGAAGGAAAGGAGTATTTTGGTGGAAATGCCATTGAATTCTGTTATGAATTTCATTAGCTGTTTAACTGTTTACGACAGGTCTGGTTGGATTCCCAGTCAGGCACATGCCCAGATTGCAGGCTTGATCCCCAGTAGGGGGCGTGCAGGAGGCAGCCCATCAATGACTCTCTCATTGATATTTCTATCTCTCTCTCCCTTTCCCTTCCTCTCTCTGAAATCAACAAAATCATATTTTTTTTTTAAAAAAGATAAGTTCTAGAGATTTTCTGTACGAGACTGTGCCTATAGGTAAAAATACCACATTGTACACTTAGAGGAGGTGTGCTAAAATTAATTCATTGCCAACAAATTATTTTATTTACTTTTTTTTTACTGGAAACAAAGGATTTATTTTTTCTTCACTTTTAAAAGAAATTTTTGCTAGATCTAGAACTCTAGGTTAGCAATAGTTTGCTTTCTGCATGTTAAAGATGTTATTTTATCAGCTGCTAGTTTAATTGCCTACCTTTGAAGAAAACATATTATTTTCCTGCCAATGACTGCTTTTGAGATGTTTTACTTTTTGTCATTGCCTTTCAGCAATTTTACTATGATGATTTAGATATAGTTTTCTTCTAATTTATTTACTTGGGTTTGCAGAATGTCTTTAATCTGTGGCTTGATGCCTTTTGTCAGTGTTTTTGGAAAGTTCTTGACGATTAATTCTTTAAATATTTCTTCTTGTCTCTCTCTTTTCCAGTCTGGGACTATAGTCACTCTATGTCAGACATTTCAGTGTGTTCCTGCTTTTCTCTCCAAAGATAGTTTATATTATCATTTGCCAGAATCAGAGGAGCAGATCACACTTATCAAGTTAAAGACACAGATGGCTGATTGCTAGTTTTGGAGACTCTTTCTATTTTCCTCCCTCCCTCCCTCCCTCCCTCCCTCCCTCCCTCCCTCCCTCCCTCCCTCCCTCCCTCCCTTCCTCCCTCCCTTTCCTTCCTTCCTCCCTCCTCTCCTCCTGTTCTCTCTCTCTCTCTCTTTCTCTCTCTCTCTCTCTCTCTCTCTCTCTCTCTCTCTCTCTCTCTCTCTCTCTCTTTCTCTCTCTTTCTCTCTCTTCCTCTCTCAGTTTTCACCATTTCTCTCTCCCTGGATTTACCCTCACTTCTGTCTTGTAGCTCTCCCTTAGTTGCAAATGTGCATTCTAGAATTTGCATAGGATCTCTCATATTTGGTGATTTCTGAATCTTAATTTTTGTGTCAGTGAGCTACCCAAAGTCTCTCCTCAGCAATTCATATATTTCTGTTTGGCTTCTAAGTCCCTTACCCTCGGTAAATGTCCTAAGGGTAAAACCAGTGCAAAGTGTTTCAGTTCTCTCTGTTACCCTTTCTTGGGGAGCTAGTTTATCAATTTCTGGATACCTCGGCAATCCCAAATTCAGTATTTGTCTCTGAGTCCTCAGAGACTGCTCCCAGTTCTCCTGGACTTTCTACTGTCAGCAGAGGTCCTCTGTGGCATGTCTCAGCATTTTGCCTTGTTTCGAGACTTGCTAAGAATCCCAAGGCCATGCAGAAAGTTAGAGTTACCTTGATGTGTTTTCCTGGTTTCTAAGATCTGACCCCTCAATTACTGGCTGCATTAGTAGCTATCCAATGCTTTGAAACACAGGCTGGGCTGATTTTAATGGGTATGCAACACTGAACCTTGAACAAAGGAAGGAACTGCACAAGTAGAGGAACATCCTATGCAGAGTCACTACAAAATGTAAGGTTGAAATATGTGTAGTCCCTGTAGAAAAAGGGCTATTTTGCTTTGACTAGAACATGATATGAAAAGAGGTTGTGTTATATATCTAGAGAGAGGGTAGGAAGAAGATGTAAGGAGTTTTATGTCATTTTAAAGAGCTAGTATTTTCCCCTAAGGCTTCTCTAGTCATTTGTATAGAAATGCTAGCAACCTAGCATCTCCTCTGAGTGTGTGCTCTCATGCTGTCTATAATACATCTCATCTCCTGCCCCCGTTTTTAAATCATTTCAGTCTCTGTGTTGCTCTTCTAGCTCTGGGCTTCAGGTATCTGAGTCAAGTGCATTGAATTAGTGCAAAAAAAAAAAAATCAAGAAATAAAAAATGCAAAAGAAAAAGAAATAGGCATTGCAGGAGAGTAGTTTAGGATTTTTCCATTGCACTTTGGCCACAGGCATCACATTTCAAAAAAATGGGTCATATTTTATGCTTTACTATTTATTTCACTTGAAAATCTTCTGAAGGTAGAGTAATTGTAAAAGTATAAATGGGCAGTTTATCTATGCATGCAAGGCATATAAGGCAATGCATATGTAGTCTTTCTATTAAATAATATTACCCTGGAAACAGGAACTCTATCTGCTTCTGTTCAGTAAACAAACCAATTTTGTTTTTCCCTGGCAGGAATTTTGAATTTTTCTCAATTTAGTTGTAAACGTTTAGTTGGTCTATATGTAACATTCTAAACTTAATAATACTGGCTTCCACTTAAAACAATAACATATAAACCATAGGAACACTGTCTGGCATTCAGAAAATGAGTAATGGAGAAGTAATATATTTTTTAGTTTATAGTCCCTGTAATCCTCAGAAACCAGCACAAATCCAAATCCTGTTTCTCAGTGTTAAGTTGTGTGCTGAGATCTCATCTGTAGTAGATGATGGAACTATAAGCTTACACGCTGTAAAATGCCTCCCTAGGGGAGATGAAGCAGCAGGTGCTAGAAAGCAAAGCATACGCTGCCCAGATTTTTCATTGCATTATGTGAAAATGGTCTCTACAAACATCTCTCCCCAATATGAGAGCTTGTGGTCACACTATTTGATTTTCACTTATTTTTATTCAGATTATATAATTTCAGGGATATTATATTTCAGAAGATATGTTTGTCGAGTTATACTTCAAAAAGTGCATCATAGCAGCATTAGCAAGCTGCTGAGGGCCCTATAATCTTTAAAGTACATCACTACACTTGATTTCATGGGGCTTCTCTCTTATTTTCTGTGGGTTATATAAGTACTAGCAAGGATACTTCTGAATAATGAGTGCCATATAAAACTAGTAAGTTACACTTTAAACTATTTACACGAAAACATTAAATAAAAATCTATATGTGGTTTGAAGCTTAAAAGTATTTTCCCTAATTTTAAACCTAAGAAATATTTCTTAATAAAAAATTTTATAATAAAGAATAAATGTACATCTCTATAAAGTTATCACCCAAAGAAAACTAAAGTTAATATTTGAATATCTTTATTTTGATTTGTGCTAATTTATTGAAAAAAATTAATTTTCTTCTGTATAGCCTGCATACATTTATTTCAATATAACCATCACACTGCAACTGACATTTTTATTGCGTAGTTTTACTTAACATTATAGTACTTGCACTTCTCCATGCCTGGAGAAGCTGGGTTTGTTAATGTCACCTTACAATCATATGCTTTTCATCATAATTATTCACTATGAATTATTTAAACATTTTGTTATTAGATATTTAATTTTTATATTTATTTTATTATATAATTATATAATGAACATATATGTGCATTTAGGCTTTTATATATCTGTCTGTTTATTATAAACTACATGTAGAGATGATTTTTAAAAATTGTCATTGATAATTTTTTTAAATTTATCTTTATTGTCGAAAGTATTACAGATGCCCCTTTTTTCCCACACTGACCCCCTCCAACCCCCTGCCCACTTTCCCCCAGGCCTTCGCCACACTATTGCCTGTGCTCATGCATGATGCATATATGCATATAAGTTCTTTGGTTAACTCTTTCTATTCCCCACACCTCTCAGATATGTCAGCCTGTTCCATGCATCCATGCCTCTGGTTCTATTTTATTCATCAGTTTATTTTGTTCATTAGATTCCACATATGAGAGAGATCATGTGACACTTGTCTTTCTCTGCCTGGTTTAGTTCACTTAGCATAATCCTCTCCAGGTCCCTCCATGCTGTCTCACAGGGTAAGAGATCCTTCTTCTTCACAGCTGCATAGTACTCCATGGTGTGACTGTCCCACAGCTTTTTTATCCACTCATCTACTGATGGGCATTTGGGCTGTTTCCAGATCTTAGCTATTGTAAGTTGCGCTGCTATGAACATAGGGCTGCATATATTCTTTCTGATCAGTGTTTCAGGATTCTTAGGATATATTCCTAGAAGGGGGATCACTGGGTCAAATGGCAGGTCAATTTTTAATTTTTTGAGGAAACTCCATACTGTTTTCCAAGTGGCTGCACCAGTCTGCATTCCCACCAGCAGTGTACTAGGATGCCCTTTCCCCACACCCTTGCCAGCACATGTCGTTTATTGATTTGTTGATGGAGCCATTCTGACAGGTGTGAGGTGATACCTCATTGTCATGACTAAAATGACAGTGAGGTCATTGATATTTTTAAGACTTAATGTACATAACTAAACTGGCTTGTACCAATTTAATCAATTGTAGACAGTACATAGGAGGACATACTCCTTGATATTCTTGACTTAGAGCTTTCACCCTTATTATTCAGTAAATATGGGAATTCTTATGTGGCATATTTCAGCTTCATTTAGAAGAAGTACCTTTTATTGGCTCATGTAAAAAAGGATGTGTCCAAAAGTCCATGCTATTAAGTTATCCGGCCCTGGGCAATGGCTAAAGCTTTGGGCTTTAGGGAGATCTGGTGCCTTACAGCCTGAGCTTCTGTGTTTCCACAGGAAATGTAGGACACTCTAAACTTCAGAAAAAAAAACAAAACAAAAATGGACCCGTTTTATTCAATATTTAGATAACATTTTATCTATTGAGATAATAGATATTATCTCATAGGCATTAAAATCTTGATGGCATTCAGTGTTTCACATGGCCCACCTGGGGCTCCTCTAAATGGGCCTGCTTATCTTGGAGTGCGTTGGAGATAAATGTTACCCATCCAAGGTCCCCATGCCAAGGGAGATTCGCCAGCCAGGAAAGTCCCTCCTGAGCCCCCAAAGCAAAATGGCCTTGGCAGCTGCTTCCTGCTTCTGACTCGCAGAGGGGGAACCCCCAGCCAGATGGTCTACCATGGGTACAAGCTCTTGGTTAAAGCTTGCCAAATTGTTACCAGTCCAAATAGGTATGCCCAGCACTTCAAAAGGCCAAAATTAAAAGCATCATAGTTTGGAGTAAGGAAAGTGTATTGACTGAGAAGGCTCCAACAGAAAAAATGGGAGTAGTTCCTCAAATCCATCTTAAGAAATGTAGAGTTTAGGCTTGTTTTATGTTAAGGGACAGCAAAATGGGGGGAGGAGGGCTATTTTTGTAAAAACTCTAGCCCAAGGCAGAATTCTTCTAATGACTGGTATGTCTAAAGCAGGAGCTATTAGCCTGAAGGCCATGGGAACAAGGCATGCTTGAACAAGATACGGAGTCAGAGAGGCTGAAGATTTCACTGTGTCACATAAAGAGCTTTTCCCATGTTATGGTGCAGATTTATCAGAGCTGGCCGCAGGCTATAAAAGACACCCTGGTGCTGGTGACAAACTGTGATGCTCCACTGGCCCATCATTTTGGTCTTTGTCCCATCTAGAGGTGCTATGACCTGTGCAAGATTATCGTCACCATTAAAGTGGAGGAGAGATAGAAAATATAGTGAAAAGAAGGGTGTTAAAATCTATCCATGGAGCATTTTAAGTATTCTTTCTGATTTTTTCAACATTAATTCTAAATATATTTTTCTCTTATCGTTCTTACGTGTAATCCTTCCTCAACCACTTACACTAAATGCTAGACATGTTAAGGCCAAGTGTAGGAACGGAAGAGTGGAGGCCTTATGGAAAAGCAAGGAGTAGGGGATAGTGCTTTTCAGGGCACATATTTTCAATTTTATATTTATATGTTTTTTTTACATATTCACTCTTCAGGGCAAGATTGTGGCAAATCATATCCCTAGATTTTCTATTCAAATAGTGTATTCCAAAGGAACAAGATGGATTCTACACATAACCATTAAATCATTTTACTTACTAGTCAGGCTTTAATACTCCTCCAAAAAATGCTTATTGGAAAGTACTTTTACTAAATCACTAGTAAGATTTTGGAAGTAGATCTTAAAAACTGCTTTACTGAACATAAATTAAGAAGGTGTAATATTTTCAAATTTTTTAGAATGCAGATTTTCTTTGGCAGGACACATCATTCTCTTTACCTGAAAAAAAGACTATATCTTAATCATTTCCTTCTGTAAATAAGCAATAGCAATAGACATTCCATTGTTATTCTACCCAGGTGTAGCTCGTTTTTATTCCCCTTTACTTAAAAATATTTTTTATATTAATAATGTCAAACTGAAATAAAGTGTAACTGATGTAACATAATCATTGCAGAAAACGCCACCACTGTCATTTCATGTCCCCTCGTACATCTCCTTACATCACACGAACAACGCTGCCCTGTTTTACCTCTTGCCTCCCCTTTAGTCTGTGGGTTTCCTGCCAACAGGAATTAGCTGGTGGCTCTGTATCCCCAGTGCCTAAAACAATACTCAGCAGATGGCCATGGAACAAAAGGAAGGGAAAGGAAAAACAAGGAAAGTTTTTGATTGAAAGAAAATCATTTACATTAGCATTCCAAGAATAATACGCGAGCATTCTCACTGTTTGGGTCTTAGCTTTTGTTGTAAAATCCCCAACATTAAATTTAGAAAGTGGGTATGTGTCATTGAAGGAACAATATTTGTGAGTTGGGAAACTGGTTTTAGATGTCATTAAAATATCTGAGCACATTTTAAGTTCTAAAAAAGAATACTATTGTATAATTTCATATTTTGATAATGAGAATAAAAATATTGGATATACTGTCTAAAATCACAAAGATAATAAGGGTTTAAATTGGCTCACCAGGTATTACTTGTGCCTGGCAATGGTGTCAATACTTTCTATGCATTATCTCAGTTAAGCCCACCCGAATCCTGCTGTAGGTATTAGTTTTAATGACCTTTACCATTTAAGATACAAAGCTTTTAGTAACAAGTCGGAGTGATGGAGACGGGATTTGAAGCTGAGCGGTCAAAATCTAGAATGGACACAATTTTATTAGATTGCTCTGTTATATAAACAGAGCAGTAAAAATAATGTGAAAAATAGCAAATCATCTTTTAGTTAAAAATTTAATCATTGGCTTTTAAATGTAATATTTTGTGTATTTTCAGGTATCACAATGTGAAATTTTAAGAGTGGACAGTGTTTGTATAAAAACTAGTGTTTGTAGTATTTAAATAGTTACATGAATATGAGAAACTTTTAACTGATAATTTAATAATCTTTAATCAAGTAAAAATCCCACAGTTTTGTTTTTATTTAAAAGGTAAATACAAAATACTTTACTAAATGTTCTCATATCATGCGCTAGCTAATATTTTGTGATGAGTATATAGAAAGAAAAGATCTCCCTGTTGGTATAAAAGAGGTTTTTGAAAAACTTTTGACTTCTTACTATGACGATCCAGGAGACCACTTCTCTCAGAATACTATTAGAAAAACTAGGTAGTATATTCAACACAAAACAAACAAATAAGAATCTACTTTAAGGCATTGGAGAAACAAATTGAGGTGAGTCAGTCAGATTATTTTCTGATATCTAAACAGCAGAATTAATGAATGAGAGAGGCCACCATGCAACTCCAGGGGGAAAAAGAGAGAGAGAAGCTGTGCAGTCTTTTGTGTGATGGTCTTTTACAAATTAAATTACCTTCGAATTATTCATAGCTATTTGAAACTGTTGATTGTTATTGCAATAGATACCTTAAAAATTTTATTTTTAAATTCCACTAATAGAAAAAAAATCAATTTTCACATGTCAACCTGTTCCATAATTCTGCTGAACTCACTGATTTTTAATACTTATCTCTAGAAGCTTTCCTACTTTCTATGTTATCTGAATAAAAAAATGTTTTATTTCTTACTTTGCAATCATTATGCCTTTATTTTTTTTCTCTCCTCTATTGCTTAAGCTATGACTTATAGTCAACAGTCAGTAGGAATGGTCATAGTCAACATCCTTTTGTTCTTCAGGAGAAAGGTTTTCAATGTTTCACCGTGAAATGTGATGTAGGCTATAGTTTTTTTGTAGATACCCTTTGTAGGATTAGAAAAGTTTTCCTCTATCTTTAATTTTCTATATGCATTTATATTCTTTTTCTCCTTCATTCTTATATTGTTTGCGAATTAAACTGATTAATTTTGAAACCTTAAGCCCCAATACATACGTAAAATAAACACAACTTGGTCACAGTATATTCCCATATTATGCAATTTTGAATTTTAATTGCCAATAATTTGCTTTGGATATTTGTACTTCTGTTCTTGGGAGGATTGTTAGTTTTTTTATCCTGAAATATTCTTTGTTTGGTGTTTGTATCAAAGTTAGGCTGGCCTCCAAAAATAAGTTGGAAATGTTTTCTTCCTTTTCTGACTCCCTTGGAGCAATATATGTAAGACGTATTTCATTTTAGCATTCTATATTTTGATGAAATCAATGCTAAAACCACATGAGAATAAATATGTCTTTGTTGGGAAGCTTGTAAGTGCAGATTTATTTATATTTAACAGATATAAGATTATTTAACTTTTCTCAATCTTTTTCAGTCATTTTTGATACATTGTGTACTTCATATAATTTTTCTATTTCATTTCACTTCTGAATTTTTTGCATAAATTTCTCATGCTATCTTCTCATTATCTTTTTAAATTATATTTTAAAATTAATTTTAGAGAGAGAGGAAGGAGGGGGGTAGATCGAAATATCAATGAGAGAGGAACATCAGTTGGCTGCCTCCAGCACACCTCCTACTGGGGATCGAGCCTGCAGCCATGGGCATGTGCCCTGCCCGGGATTTGAACCAGTGACCTCTTGGTTCCTGGGTCAACACTCATCCACTGAGCAACACCAGCCAGGCTCACTATCTTTTTGATGTGAAGGATCTATAGTGATACTCCATCTCACACTTTTCCTTTAACATTGATATTTTACTTTTCTTTTCCATCAGACTTGATAGACATACACAAAATTTATTAGGTCTTTTGAAAAAAAAATTTAGCTTGTTTATTTTCTCTATTGCAATTTGATTTTTTTTTTTCTTCTAGTAATTTCTGCTCTCATGTTTACTTTTCATTTCATCCTACTTTCCTTTGGTTTCATTTACTTTTCTTTTTCTAACTTTTTGAGATTGATATTCAGATTATTTTTATTTAGTCTTTGCTCATTTCTAATAGAGACATTTAAAGCTAAACATTTCTTTTTAAGTATGGGTTTAGCTGCATCCTATACATTTAGATATATCATACTTTAATTATTGTCAGTTAAAATATTATCTAATTTAAATTGTGGTTTCTTTTTTGATCCATGGATTATTTAAAAGTGCACTGCTTAATTTCTAAATATTTAGTGAGTTTTTACATAGCTTCACATTACTGACTTGGCTTACTTTCAGTTCCTGAGATTTGCTGATGACATGGTATTTGGTTAACTTTGGTAATGTCCCAATGGATTTGAGAACAGTACATACTTTTAGGTTGTTGAGAAGTTCTATAGTTTCTATTGGATCATGTTTCTTTCTTTCTTTTTTTTTTTTTTTTAATATATCTTTATTGATTTCAGAGAGAGGAAAGGAGAGGGAGAGAGAGAGACAGAAACATCAATGATGAGAGAGTCATTGATCGAGCCCGCAACCCGGGCATGTGCCCTGACAGGGAATTGAACCCCGAGCACCTGGATCCTAGGTTGACACTCAACCGCTGAGCCACGCCCGGCGGGGCTGGATCATGTTTCTTAATCATTTTGTCCAATTTTCCATAGCTTACAGATATTTCATCTTTATGTTTTATCAGATACCTTGACACATTGTGAGTTGTTTGCCTATTATGTTTTTGGATATTTCTACCTCTCTTAACTTCTGATAATTAACATTAATATCTAAAAATTCAGAATTGTCATATATTTTGGGTAAGTGAACACTAACTATTTTTAAATGTCCCATTTTATTTCTAATAATGTTTATTATATTAAAGTCAATTGTGTCTGTTATTAGTATGGTTAAACAAAATTGATTAGTGTTCACGTGTTACATATTTTTCCAACCTTTAATTTTCATCTTTTTTTTTTTTTATACTTGAGGTGTGTCTCTTGTAACGGGCATGAAAATCAAGTCTCCAAAACAACAGAGCACCACCAAAATTTTTCTGTTTCTGTGCTTTTCAAGTTATGAATATCTTGCATTGCAAAAGTAAGAAAAGAGTCAAAGTTGTATAGTTATAGATAGAAGTAATATATAATGTAATTATTTATGGAAGTTGGAAAGTATTGTTTTTCTTTTTCCTTTTCTACAGGTAACACTTTATTGTTTGTTTGCTTTATAAGGTTTATTTTTTATTGGGATATTACAGGTGTCCCCTATTTCCACCACCCCCCCCCCAGCCTCTGCCTCACCCCAGGCCTTCACCACAGTATTGTCTGTGTCCCTGGGCTATGCATATATGAATATAAGTTCTTTGGTTAACTCTTCCTATGCCCCACGCCTCTGAGATCTGTCAGTGTGTTCCCTACATCCATGTCCCTGGTTCTATTTTATTCATCAGTTTATTTTGTTCATTAGATTCCACATATAAGAGATCCTGTGATATTTGTTTTTCTCTGACTGACTTATTTCACTTAGCATAATGGTGTCCTGGTCAGTTCATGCTGTTGTAAAGGGTAAGAGATCCTTCTTATTTTTTTTTAGTAACTATTTTTCTACTTAGATACCATAACCTTCACAACCCAAACACCACATTCATTTCCAGAAGTTTTAGAGTCATTTTGAAGTCACATTTTATAGTAAGCTTTTATTAGAGTGGAGCTGGATTTTATGTGAGAGTAGAACTAATTACCTGCCTCCTGGACTTAGCTATTACATGTGTGAAACCAAATTTAAACAGGAATAACCAGAGTTATGGGAATAGCTGAAATCTTTACTTCAAAGAGTGAACTAGGAGAACTTGCAGGGCCTGAACACACTCTGTAATTATTATATCAGCTTTGACACAAGGAACTGAGCAAATTGTTTCAGAGTGGCATGGGGCCAGAATGGGACACTGAAACAGATTAGAAATGACCCAGATCTCAGAAAAAGACCCAAGATGGAACCTGGGCAGGTCTCTCCCTAGCAGCAGAATAGGAGTTACAGTAGCTACAGCAATATGTTACATCAGGTTGCTATGAAAAATGAACAGTAAATATAAATATAAATATAAATGTTTCATATAGGACAGGCAATATTAGTTATTCATAAATAGTATATTTCTCCATGTGGATTAGCTTCCATCTCAGCCAGTGCTAATTGCAATTATTACTTTTATCGAGCCTCAGATAAAGGGAGATCCTTCTCTTTTCAGCCATATATTATTCTATTGTGTAAATGTACCACAGATTTTTATCCACTAATTCACTAAGGGGCACTAGGGCTATTTCTAGATCTTAGCTATTGTAGATAACTCTGCTATGAACCTTGGGCTGGATATATTCTTTGTGATTGATGTTTCAGGATTTTTAAGAGATATTCCCAGAAGTGAGATCACTGGATCAAAGAGCAGTTCCATTTTTAATTTTTGAGAAGAATCCATACTGTTTTCCGTAGTGGCTGCACCAGTCTGCATTCCCACCAGCACTGGGTTCCCTTTTCTCCACATCCTACCAGCACTTGTTGTTTGCTGATTTACTGATGGTAGCCATTCTGGCAGGTGTGAGGTGATACCTTGTTGTGGTTTTAATTTTCATTTTTTGAGCATTTTTTCATATGTCTCTTGGCCATCTGTATAGAAGTGTCTATTCAGGTCCTTTGCCCATTTTTTAATTGGATTGTTTGTTTTCCTGGAGTTGAGCTGTATGAGTTCTTTGTATGTTTTGGAAATTAACCCCTTATCAGGTGTCATTGGTAAAAATGTTCTTTCATACTGTGGGTTCCTTTTTTTAAAAAAATTTATTTTTGTTTAAAATATTACAGATGTTCCTTTTTCTCTGCAATGACCCGTTCCACCCGTCCCATCCCCCTCCCCCGTTCCTCTCCCCACCATTGTCCTTGTGGGTTCCTTTTTCATTTTGATGATGGTTTCTTTTGCTCTGCAGAAGCTTATTTTGTCCTTTGTTTCTCTTGCCCTAGGAGATGTATTAGCAAAAATTATGCTATGTGACATGTCTGAGATTTTACTGCTTATGTTTTCCTCTTGGAGTTTTATGGTTTTATAACTTACATTAAGTCTTTTATCTATTTTGAGTTTATTCTTGTGTATGGTATAAATCGGTGGTCTAGTTTCTTTATCTTTTTGCATGTAACTGTCCAATTTTCCCAACACCATTTATTGAAGAGACTGTCTTTACTTCATTGGATACTCTTGCCTCCTTTCTAAAAAATTGACCATAATGGCGTGGGTCAATTTCTGGGGTCTCTGTTCTGTTCCATTGATCTTTATGCCTATTCTGGTGCCAGTACTGGACTGTTTTTATTACAATAGCTTTGTAGTATAGTTTGATATTTTTTCTTCTTCTCTGATTGCTGTGGCTAGAACTTTAAGTACTACACTGAATCAGAGTGGTGAAACAGACATCCCTGTCTGATTCCTGTTCTCAAGAGAAATGCTTTTAGTTTTTGCCCATTGAGTATGATATTGACTCTAGGTTTGTCATATATGGCCTTTATTTTTATTTATTTATTTTTTTAAATTTATATTTATTGTTGAAAGTATTAGAGATGTCCCCTTTTTCCCCCCATTGATCCTCTCACCCTGCATCCACTCTGCCCCCAGGCCTTCCCCATACCAGTGTCTGTGTCCATGGATTATGCTTATAAACATATAAATTCTTTGATTAATCTCTCTGTACCCATTCCCCCAACCCTACCTTCCCCCTGAGATCCCACAGTCTGTTCCAGGCCTTTTTCGTCTCTGGATCTATTTTGTCCATCAGTTTATTTTATTACATTCTACATATGAGTGAGATCATGTGATACTTGTCTCTCTCTGACTGGCTTATTTCCCTTAGCATATACTCTCTAGTTCCTTCCATGCTCTTCCAAAGGATAAGAGATCCTTCTTTTTTACAGCAGCATAGCATTCCATGGTGTAAATGTACCACAGCTTTTTGATCCACTCATCTACTGATGGGCACTTGGGTTGTTTCCAGATCTTAGCTATTGTAAATTGTGCTGCTATGAACATAGGGGTGCATAAGCTCTTTCTGATTGGTGTTTCCGATTTCTTAAGCTACATTTCTAGAAGTGGAATCACTGGGTCAAATAGCAGGTCAACTTTTAACTTTTTTGAGGAAACTCCATACTGCTTTCCATAGTGACTGCACCAGTCTGCATTCCCACCAGCAGTGTACTAGGGTCTCCCTTTCTTCACATACTTGCCAGCACTTGTCATTTGTTGATTTGTTGATGGTACCCATTCTGACAGGTGTGACGTGATACCTCACTATGGTTTTAATTTGCATCTTTCTGATAATTAGTGATGTTGAGCATTTTTTCATATATCTCTTGGCCATCTGTATGTCTTCTTTGGAGAAGTGTCTATTCAGGTCCTTTGCCCATTTTTAATTGGATTGTTTGTCTTTTAAGTTTTATGAGTTCCTTATATATGTTGGATATTAACCCTTTATCAGATGTGCCATTGGCAACTCTGTTCTCCCATACACTGGGCTCCCTTTTCATTTTGTTGATGGTTTCTTTTGCTGTGCAGATTATATTTTGATGTAGTCCCATTTGTTTATTTTCTCCTTTGTTTCTCTTGCCCTAGGAGATGTATCAGCAAACACATTGCTACAAGAGATGTCTGAGATTTTGCTGCCTATGTTTTCTTCTAGGATTTTTATGGTTTCAAGTCTTACATTTAAGTCTTTTATCAATTTTGAGTTTATTTTTGTGTATCCTGTAAGTTGGTGGTTTAGTTTCGTTTTTTTCATGTACTTATTCAATTTTCCCAGCACCATTTATTGAAGAGACTGCCTTTACTCCATTGTATGTTCTTGCCTCCTTTGTCAAATATTAATTGAGGATAATGGTTTGGGTCAATTTCTGGGTTCTCTGTTCTTTTTCATTGGTCTATATGTCTGGTGTTGTACCAATACCAGGCTGTTTTGATTACAATGGCTTTGTAGTACAGTTTGATATCCGGTAAAGTGAACCCTCCCACTCTGTTCTTTTTTCTCAAGATTGCTGCAGCTATTCGAGGTCTTTTTGGTTCCATATAAATTTTCGAAGTGTTTGTTCTAGATCTGTGAAATATGCTGTTAGTATTTTAATAGGGATTGCATTGAATTTATAGATTGCTTTGGGTATGTGGACATTTTAATGATATTAATTCTTCCAATCCATGAACACCGTATTTTCTTCCACTTGTTTAGATCTTCCTCTATCTTCTTCTATCTTTAAATCTTCCTCTATCTAGTTTTCTGAGTACAGGTCTTTTAGCTTCTTGGTTGTTTATTCCTAAGTATCTAAATTTTTTTGTTGCAATGGCAAATTGGATTTTTTTTTTTTTTTAGTTTCTCTTTCTGAGAGTTCATTATTGGTGTATAAAAGTGCCATCTATTTCTGGGTATTAATTTTGTATCCTGCTACCTTGCTGAATTCGTTTATTAAAACTTGTAGCTTTTTGGTGGAGTCTTTAGGATTTTTGAAGGCCTTTATTTTGTTGAGGTATGATCCCTTTATTACCACTTTGCTGAGAGTTTTTATCAAAAATGGGTGCTGGATTTTTTTGGATGCTTTTTTGCTTCTATTAATATGATCATGTGATATTTATCCCTCATTTTGTTTGTGTGGTGTATCACATTTATTGATTTGAGAATGTTGTACCAGCATTGCATTCTCAGAATAAACCCCACTTGGTCATGATATGTGATCTTTTTAATGTATTCCTGGATCTTATTGGCTAAAGTTTTGTTGAAGTTTTAGCACATATGTTCATCAGGGATGTTGGCCTTTAATTCTCTTTTTTTATAGTGTCTTTATCTTTTTTTTTTTTTTAAGTAAAATAATGCTGGCCTCTTAAAAAGAGCTTGGAAGCCCTCCTTTCACTTGAATTTTTTGGAGTAATTTGAGAAGAATATGTTAGTTATTTCTGAATGTTTGGTTAAACTTGCCTGTGAAGCCATCCAGTCCAGGACTTATGTTTGCTGGGATTTGTTTGATTACTGCTTCTATTTCATTAGTTGTTATTGGCACATTCAGGTTTTCTGATTCTTCCTGATTCAGTTTTGGAAGATTGTATGTTTCCAGGAATTTGTTCGTTTTATTGGCATAAAGTTGTTCATAGTATTTTCTTGCAATTCTTTGTATTTTTATGGTGTCAGTTGTTACTTCTTTCATTTCTGATTTTATTTATTTGAGTCCCCTTTCTTTGTTTCTTGATGTGTCTGGCTAAAAGTTCACCAATCTTAATCATCTTTTCAAAGAAGCAGGTCTGAGTTTCATTGACATTTTGTATAGATTTTTTAGTCTCTATGTCATTTATTTTTGCTCTGATCTTTATTATTTTCTTCCTTCTACTCACTCTGGACTTTTCTTGATGTTCTCTTTCTAAGTCTTTAATTTGTAGGATTAGATAATTCAATTGAGCTTTTTCTTGTTTCATAAGGTTGTCCTGTAATGCTATGAACTTTCCTCTCAGGACTGCTTTCACTGTGTCCCATGGATTTTATTTCTTTGTGTGTTCATTTTCGTTTCCAGGTAGTTTTTTTTTAAAAAAAGCAATAATATGTTTTTTTCTTGATTTTAGAGAGTGAAGGGGGAAGGGGGGAGGGAGGGAGGGAGGGAGGGAGGGAGGGAGAGAGAGAGAGAGAGAGGGAGGGAGAAACATCAATGAGATAGAAGCAACAATTGGCTGCCTCCTGTATTGCCCCTTACTGAGGATCCAGCCTGCAACTGGGGCATGTGCCCTGATCAGGAATTGAACCAGTGACCTCTTGCTGTATGGGCTGATGCTCAGCCAACTGAGCCACACCAGCTGGGCATGTTTCCAGGTAGTATTTGATTTCTTCCTTGATCTCATTGGTAATGCATTTATTGTTTGATATCATACTATTTAGCTTCCATGTGTCTGAATATTTTTGAGTTTTTTTGTTGTAGTTAATTTTTAATTTCATGCCATTGTGATCCAAGAAGATGCTTGATATGAATTCAAACTTCTTGAAGTTTTAAAGGCTTATCTTTTTGTCCTAACATGTGGTCTATCTTTGAGGTTCCATGTGCACTTGAGAAGAATGTATACTCTGTTGCTTTGGGATGAAATGTTTTGTAAATACTAATTAAATCCATCTTATTTTTTGTGTCATTTAAGGTCACTGTTTCCTTGTTGATTTTTTTGTCTGGAAGATCTATCCAGTGATGTCAGTGGAGTGTTAAAGTCCCCTACTATGACTGTATTGCTGTCACTTGCTCTCTTATAGTCTTCCAGGAGTTTTTTAATATTTTTAGGTGCTCCTATATTGGGTGCATACATGTTTACCAGGGTAATATCCTCTTTTGTATTGATCCCATTAGTTTTACATAGTAACTGTCTTTGTCTTTTGTTATGGTCTTCATTTTGAAGTCTACTTTGTGAGATATGAGTATTGCTATACCAGCATTTTTTTCTTTCCATTTGCATGGAAAAATTTTTCCCATCCCTTCATTTTCATCCTATGTGTGTTTTGCTCTGAGGTGGGTCTCTTTTAGAGGGTATGTTTTTGGGTCATCTTTTCTTATCCATTCAGCTACGTTATGTCTTTTGATTGGAGCTTTTAATCCATTTACATGTAATGTTATTATTGATAGGTATTTATTTATTGCCATTTTATTCTTTATGCCTACCCCTCCCCCACACAAACATATGTCTTCTTCTTCTTACAATAGTCTATTTAGCATTTCTTGCAATGCTGCTTTGGTTATAATAAACTCCTCCTTGAGCCTTTTTTTGTCTGGAAAATTCTTTTTTCACCTTCAGTTTTGAATGATAGCCATACTGGATAGAATAGTCTAGATTTCAGATCTTTGCTTTTAATTTCATTGAATACTTCATGCCATTCCCTTCTGTTCTGTAGTGCTTCTGTTGAGAAATCAGCTGACAGCCTTATGGGAGCTCCCTTGTAAGTAATTGTCACTTTCTTGTTTCTTTGTCATTAAATTTTGCCATTTTAATTAGAGTGTGTCTTGCTGTAGTTCTCTTTGTGCTCATTTTGATTGGGACTCTCTGTACTTCCTGAACTTGTGTGACTTTTTCCTTCACCAGCTTAGGGAAGTTTTCTGTCATTATTTCTTCAAACAGTCTTTCTATTCCTTGCTTACTTTATTTATTTATTTATTTATTTATTTATTTATTTATTTATTTATTAAACATATCTTTATTGATTTCAGAGAGAGGAAAGGAGGGGGAGAGAGAGAGAGAGAGAGAGAGAGAGAGAGAGAGAGAGAGAGAAACATCAATGATGAGAGAGTCATTGATCGGCTGCCTAGCCCACAAGCCAGGCATGTGCCCTGACTGGGAATCAAACCCCGATCTCCTGGATCCTAGGTCTATGCTCAACCTCTGAGCCATGCCTGGCCGGGCTTCCTTGCTTACTTTATTCTTCTCTGGTACCCCTATGAAGCGGATGCTGTTCCATTTCATGTTGTCGCATAGTTCCCTTACACTTTCCTCATGCCTTTTAAGTATTTTGGTTAATATTCACCCTAGGAATTTTTTTTCATTATTTTTTTTTTTAGAGAGAGTGGAAGGGAGGGAGAAGTTAGAGAAAGAGATAGGGATAGAAACATAGGTGTGAGAGAGACACATTCATCTGTTACTTCCCACACTCACCTCGACTTGGGCCTAAGGTTGAACCTGCAACCCAGATACTTGCCTTTGATCAGGAATCAAACCTGTCACACTTCAGTGCATGGGCCAACATTAACTACTCAGCCACACCAGCCGGGGCAAGTATTTTTTATTTTTGCTGCTCTAGTTGAGCGATTTTTTTCTGCCTTGTATTGTAAATGCTGATTCGGCCCTCAGTTTCCCCTAATCTGTTGATTCCTTCCAGGGTAGTCATGCTTATGTTGTTCCCACTAAGTTTCTTGTAGTTCTCATTAAGTTTATTGTAGCTCCCACTAAGTTGTTTGAGCACCCTTATAACCGTCACTTTGTACTCTATATCTGATAAATTGCTTGCTTCCATTTCATTTAGTTCTTTTTCTGGGTATTCCTCCTGTTCTTTCATGTGAGGCTTATTTATTTATCTTTTTATTGATTTCAGAGACAGGAAGGGAGAGGGAGAAAGAGAGACAGAAACATCAATGATGAGAGAATCATTGATCAGCTGCCTCCTGCACACCCCCAACTGGGGATCGAGCTTGAAACCCGGGCATGTGCCCTCGCCAGGAATCGAACCGAGATCTCCTGGATCCTGGGTTGATGCTCAACCACTGAACCATGCCTAGCTGGGCCGAGGCTTGTTTCTTCATCCCCCCATTTTTGCTGTTCCTTTGTTCTGTTTCTGTGTATCGGATAAGACTGCTATGTCACCCAGTCTTGGATGTATGGCCCTCTGTGGGACCCAGTGGTGTAGTCTCCTTGATCTTCTGAGCTGTGTGCTCTAAGAAGGACCCTTGTGTGGGTTATGTGGGCTCTCCTTGTGAATTTGCTTCTTGATTGCTATTGTCCCATTTATGGGTGGGCTCAGTCCTCAGGCTTGTTCACCGTGAGTCTCAATCCTGACCACGTTGTGCCAACTGTTATACAGGTGCTGACAGAATAAAACAAGGCAAAGCCAGACCAAACGGAAAACAACATGGAAATAAAACATATCAACAACAATAATAAAAACAACCACCACATCAAAAAGCCTAAAATAAAAACAAACCAGCAAACAAAAGAAACACACACACACACACACACACACACGAGAATAATGGAAGACATGAGACCAAAATTATTAGAGAAAAAAGAAAGAAACCAAAAAAAAAATATAAAAGCAAAGAAGGAAGGGACCAGAAATAGGATAAGTATAAAAAAATAATAGAAAAAAATGAATAAAATAATAATTTTTAGAAAGTAATAATACTGAATAAACTAAAATATACAATAGAAAAATAAAAACAGGAAAAGAAAAGGGGAAAAAAATAAATTAAAAATTAAAATAAAGGGAAAGAGAAAAAAACAGACTGAAATGAAAGACAGCAATACCAGTATGAAAGAAAAGGGAAGAAAGCTAAAGGAAAACCAAAGGAAACAAGAACAAAGGAAGAAACAAAAAAACTTCGGATCTACTGTTTTGGAGCTCAATGGGTTTTGCTCCTGTGCTGTTGGATCTGGACCCTTGGTGTGTGGGTCCCAGGCCACCCGGGCAGTTCTCTGGTGTAAGCCAATTTGAATTACTATTCCTGCTTGCCCTAGGCAACCCTGAAGTCCTGCAAGACAGAGCCCCCAGTAGCCCTGTGGACAGGGCCTCCCTAGCCCAGAGGCTGGGGCTGTTTTGGGCCTCGCCTCTTGATTTTCCTTGTTCTGAGCTGCTTTCACTTCTCCCATAGAACTGGATCTGGGCTCTGTTGGGGTACCTGGGTCCAGGTCAGCATGGTTTAAACAGACTCGTACTGGGAGTGGTGCCCATACTTGGTAGAAGGAGCAGGCAGGCACTTCCTCTCCTTCCAATGCCTCAGCTCTGCCTGGGTCTGGAAAGTATTATTTCTAAGAAATATTTTGCTTTCAAAGTGTATACCTCTCTGGATTTTTAACATTTCCTTTCTAAAATACAATGATACATGAGATTCTATGCATGGTGGAGAAAGTGACATATTTCAAGGTAAAAATGCTGACCACAATCCCCGAAAGAAGCAAGTAAGAATTTCACACTAGCAGGTCACTGGGACCAGCAAACAAGACCATGTTGTGTTTTATAGTATGGCAACATGTAAAACATCACTTGCTGTCTTCAAGACATTCCCACTGGGGTAGAGCAGCAGTGACTTATAAGATATTTTGTAAAATAATGGGATTATTTTAGTATTTTCAATCGTTTGTAAGCATCATTTAAGGGATTGCAGCTGTGATTTCACTTGCATTTTCCTCCTTTCATATGTAATTGCCTTAAAATTAGCCCTCTAAAAGGAAGTAAAGATTCTTAAGAGATGTATTTGGCCACACATAAACGTGATCATTTTCCCATTAAGAAGAGAGCCATAGACGATTGCTTCTCTGTTTTTAGCAGATGGTGCTAGAAACTCATCAGTTACTCTCAAGCTGCCTTGCCATAATCCTTAGGGAAAAATTTTTATCACCTAGTGGTTAAATTTATAGCACTTAAATTATGGTGCTTTTTAAGTAAAGGCCAGAATTATCATCAGGGGAAGATAGATTAACTGTGTTACCCATTATGTAAACAAATGCCAAAGGTGAACCATTGCATTCAAAATTTCAAATGAGATAAAGAAGCATTGGATTTAGGTTTCATCTCCCAAAATTATCCAATAAACTCATTAAGCCTTTTGAGAAGGGGTAAAAGTATAAATAGAAAGGCAGACTGGCAATAATTATAGCTTTATACATATACATAATTGGAATGAAACTCTTAAATCAGGCATCATAAAGTAGTATGATTTAAGAATTTCATTTCCATTAAATGTGTACTTTAAGGTTTTCATCTTAAGTGTGAATGTTAAAGCTCAGCTAAATGTTATGATTTACCACGAGAACAAAAATAGATAAAATGAAAAAAACAGGTCAAGATTATGAAGGGAAGGCTCAACTTGTTGCTAATTTCTAAGGCAGAGAGTTGGAAAAACAACTTTTCTCAGTTAAAAACAATGTCTGTGTATATATATATATATATATATATATATATATATATATATAATTTTTTGTTAATATTCCTTTTTGGCATAGAATTATTTTAGGCTATTTTTTTTTTTTTTTAATATCTTTATTGATTTCAGAGAGAGGAAAGGAGAAGGAGAGACAGAGATAGAAACATCAATGATGAGAGAGTCATTGATCAAGCCCACAACCTGGGCATGTGCCCTGACCGGGAATTGAACTTGGATCACCTGGATCCTAGGTCGACACTCAACCGCTGAGCCACACCCGGCAGGGCTGTATGTATATTTTTATTAAAATCTGTCAGAACATTTCCTATGAAAAAGAAGTTATCTAGTTATCTCTATAAACATATTAGCCTATATTTCCAACTTTGTGCTATCTTTATTTTACAATCTAGAACTAAGATGTGAATCAACAATTTTTAAACTTATATCCTATACCAGATACATTCTATTTTTCTTTTGACCTTTCATTTCTTCACTTTATCTAGTTCTGGAAATCATTTCTCCTTCAACCACTTAACTATAAAGTTTCCCCAAACTGAGTAATATCTAGCTACTCTCTTTATATTCTCTGCTTGGAGATTTGATATAATAAATTTAACGCTCACATTTACAGGGACAATGTGAATTCTTCCATGACATATTCAACAGGTATGCAACATTAATCAAATTCATAGTTTTGACAACGAGGCTGCTCTATCTAGCTTACCCATTTTCATCAATGTCACTGCAATCCTATCAGTTTGACATTTTGAGGAGGTGGGAGATTCATCTACTTTTAAACATAGATCAATTAAGCACATAAAATATTCTTGAATAGCTACTATTTACATACCATTTTTGTTTGCTAAAAGGAATACAACAGAATTCATCTAAGAATGAAAGAAAAAAGATTCAAGATAACAGAGTCAGGTTTAGCAACTTACATTTTAAGAGGGTTAAATAGATGCCATGGGAAAATGGAACAGAAGATGATTAATTGGGACTCATAGAATCAAGTGACACTCTATAAAAATACATTTGAGTTTGGGTTGTGAAAATTAAGTTTGAACAGCCAGGCAAAAATATTTCAGGTAAGTAGTATGATATCAGTAAAACTGAGAGGAGTCAAAGCCTCAGGCATTTGCTAACTAGACCAAAGGGTTTGACAGATGAGATGAGAAAGCTAGATTGGGAATAGAATGGAAACAACCTTAATTCTATCCTAAGAAAGTAAACTTAATTAAATAGTTACGAGGAGCTAAGTAAGACAAGAACAAATATGCTGGGACCTCTTTTATAGTGGCACCTTTTAGCAGCTGGAATGAATTGTGTCCCCCGCAATATATTGAAGTCCTAACTAATCTCCAGCACCTATAACTGTGATCTTATTTGGAAGTAGAGTCTTTGCAAATAATCAAGTTAAGGTGAAGTTATTAAGATAAAGCCTAATCCGATAGGACTGCTGTCCTTATAAAAGGAGGAAATTTAGACATAAACAGACACATGCAAAAGGGAAGATGATTTGAACAGACAAAAAGAACACCATCTATAAGTCAAGAAATACCTAAGGCTACCAAAGTGCAAGAGAGAGGCCTGGATCAGAGTCTCCCTCACAGCCCTCAGAAGGAACCAACCCTGCTGACACCTTGATTTTGCACCTATGGCCTTCAGAACTGTGCAGCAATACAACTCTCTATATTTTAAGCCACCTAATTTGTGGTACTTTGTTTTGGAATCTCTAGGGAACTAATACAACAATTCTGCGGATTTGGGATGTACGGATCTGAAACTTCGGACAGAAAAACAGTGAGGTCATTGTAACAGTTTGGGAGTAAATGATCTTTTCATAAGGTGTAAAAATTGAAAAGTTGGTCCATATATAAGAAATATTTTAATAAAGAATATTAAGATTTTAGAAGAGACAAGAGAAGGAAGAATACAAATGATTTACAGTTTTCTAGCTTGATCCACTCAATTCAATGTTGAAAGGGGGAAAGATAAGACATTCGTAAGAAATCACCTTGGAATGGAGGAATGAGTGCTGTTTCAGAAATGTTTGGATTTGAGGTTACTCAAATATTCAGTTTGTATAAGACTCAGAAGTAATCAGCCAAAGAGAGGACTTCCACAAGAGACAAAAATGTCAGGGAATACAAAAAAGAAAACAAGTCTGAAGACAGATTGAATCGAAAACATTTTAAATGCTACAGGGAGGTGAAGACAGAGAAGAATCCATTGGAAAACATACACTTCAGCTATCAGATATTAGATTAGCCTATTAGCATAATTCTGCTGACTCAGAATAGCAAACAGTGTGATGTAACAAACAGATATACCAAATTTCATAATTTTGACAGGCAATGTTTTTTTAAAACATTTCAACATCTCTGAAATTGCTTTTCAAACCAAGCCATTTTATAGACACTGGGGGCCTAGATTAGTTTTGAAAGTTTCTTCTAGAGACAATGTGAGTGTGCTTATGCCAGTCACAAGGGGTCCTACCAACCTGAGACCATTTTAGATTAATTTTTTCCCCTAAGGATCTGTTTTTTGTACCACACTGATATTCTGAATTAATTGTATGTGTACTGACTTGTAATTCATTTTCTCAGAATATAATTAATTTTCCCCTCTTTTCCTAGACTTGGTTTCAGACTTCCAAGTATTTTATTGTCACTTTCAGGTTAGTGCATTTCTAGCTCATTAAAGCTTGCTCTCTGGGTGTGCCTCTTGGGTGACACAATTATCCAACTGTGTGCCAGGATCTTTTCTTATGCAGTGAGCCCCATCTTGGATCTTGCCTGTCTCCTTTTTAAACACTTTATTTTAGGTTTACAGTAAAATTAAGAAGGTACAGAGAATTTCCATATACTCTCTGCCTTCCCCACCCGATATATAACCTCCCTCATTACCACCCTCTACCAGAGTGGTTCATTTCTTACAGTCGATGAACCTACACTGACACATCATAATCACCCAAAGTTCACAGTTTACATAATAATTCATTCCTGGTGTTATAATTCTTTGGGTTTTGGCAAATGTATAATGGCATATATCCATCATTATAGTATGATACAAAGTATTTTGACACCTCTAAAAATCTTCTGTGCTCTGCCTATTAATCCTTTCCCCTCCCCCAACCCCTCATAACCACAGATCTATTTACACTCCATAGTTTCCACTTTTCCAGAATGTCATGAAGTTAGAATCATACAGTATGTAGCCTTTGCACACTGGCTTCTTTCACTTAGTGATATGCATTTAAAGTTTCGCCATCTCTTTACATGGCTTGATAGCTCATTTCCTTTGAGTACTAAATTAATTCTATTGTCTGGATGCCCTACAGTTTACTTATCCACTCACCTACTGATGGGCATCTTGGTGGCCTCCAAATGTTGGCAATTATGAATAAAGCTGTTGTAAATGTCTATGAGCAGGTTTTTGTGTGAATGTAAGTTTTCAACTCATTTGGGTAAATATTAAAGAGCGCAATTGCTGGATCAAATGATAAGAGTAGTTATAATTTTGTAAGAAATTGCAAAACCATCTTCCACAGTGACTGTATCATTTTGAATTCCCACCAGCAATGGATGAGCATTCCTGTTGTTCTACATCATGGCCAGCATTTGGTGTTGACAGTGTTTTGGATTTTAGCCATTCTGATAGCTGTGTGGTGGTATCACATTGTTGCTTTAATTTGCAATTTGCCAATGACATATGATGTGGAACATCTTTTCATACCTTTATTTGCTACCTGTATATCTACTCTGGTGGAATACCTGTTTAGACATCTGTGTTCACACAGAAACTCGCACACAAATGTGTATAGTAACTTTTTTCATGATTGCCCAAAATTAGAAGCAATAATTATGTCCCTCAACAGGTGAATGAATAAATGATCTTAGGTATATGCATACAATGCAATATTTTTCAACAATAAAAACAAATGAGCTTTTGAACCATGAAAAGACATGAAGGGGCCTAAAATACATATTTATAGGTGAAAGAAGCTAATCTGAAAAAGGCTACCTACCTACTGTATAATTCCAACTATATGACATTCTGGAAATGGCCAAACTCTGGAGACAGTAAAAACTCAATATTTGGAGAAAAGATGAATAAGGGGAGCATAGCAGGTCTTTAGGGCCCTGAAACTGATCTGTATGATACTGTGATGGCAGATACACGTCATTACACATTTTTCAAAACCCGGAATGACAACACAAAGAGTGAAAGCGAATGCAAGCTATGGACTTTACCTAATAATAACGGATCAATGTCAATGCATCAGTTATAACTAATATATTACAGTAATGCAAAATGTTAATAACTTGGGGTAATTATGTGGGGGGCGGGTGCAAGGAGGTCATTGAGAACTCTCTATATTTCCTGCTCAATATTCTGTAAACCTGAACCTGTTCTAAAAAATAATGTCCACTAATTAGAAGAAAAAAAGTGCAAATGTACTGTGATCAGAAGCTGCACATAAATGAGGTCTTTTTACTGTCCCTTTGTGATTGTCTAGGATGGGACCAAAAATAGGCCATGTGCACACAAGATACAGCAGACACTGTGTGTGTGTGTGTGTGTCCTTTTGAAAGTCAGCACTTTCTAGGTCAATTTATTCATTAATTTATCCATTAATATACCTATTTAGTAACTGTTAATTGGGTGGTCTGATATTATGGCAACCATTGTAGATATAGAGATTTGTGTATGATTATGTGGGTGGTATAGTTGTATTGCTTATCTGTATACTCTTATAATAAGTATAGGTAAATAAATGTGCGTATTATATACATGAAATATAGACTTACATACAGAGTAGGGCAAAAGTAGGTTTACAACTGTTAACGTGGAAAATAACACAATGACTAATAAATAATAATAATACAAGAATAAACTCTGTTTTGTGTACTCTCAACTGTAAACGTATTTTGTCCCACCTTTTTCATGCCTATAGACTTAGCTATATGCCTTTAGACAATTTAAAAGTGATAGAAAGAAAATACTTAACCATTAAATATTTGTAAAAAAAAATTATTTAGAGTCTTTAGCAACATATTGCTGCTTGAAACACTCACTTCTAGGGTATCTGAAATACCCAAAGAGAACATTTCAGCTATAATTAATAATTAAAACAGCTGAAGGCAAAGAGGTCAGAAATCACTTGGACTTTTTCCTGTTCCAGGGAAATGGCTTGTCTTTGAAGACAGTGCCCCTTTTAAGATGGATTACTTCATTTGGCTTTTCCTGTGGACTTCAAGGACAGCTGGAATGAAGGGCATTAGGAAACTCAAGTATTGCAAAGCTTATAAGAAAAGTAAAGGATAGGAATGCCAAGATATATACTTATTATTGAAAAACATTAATTGACTAGGAATTGAATGTTCATTTGAGAAAATATTTGTGGAATATTTCCTTTTCTAGGTTCAGCAAAAGTCATAGGGTGTATCTGATTTTGTTTTGGTTTTTGATATACTTTAATGTACATAAACTATATAAGCTAAGAAAACCCTGGATGCTTTTATATTTTTTCCTTAATTTAGATCAATACTTGGACCCTACCCCAGACCTACCATATCAAAATCTTCAGAAGATATTTAAAACCAGTAAAGACTTAAAAAGTTTTCAGCTTTTTTTTTTTTTAATAACCCAAGACAACAACCACTATTGTTGCTGAAAACTTTATAGACCTCCAACAAAGTGTGGCTCAAATTAGCCAATCACAGAAAATAATGCAGAAAAGAAGCAAAGAAAGAATAAATTATTTTGGAGAACTTGAGAAAATAAATTAAGCCACCATTGTGTGTTTGTAACTAGAGGCCAGTCATTTATTTTAAAAACCAATATAATGCAGGTCTTTGAGTATAACTTTCAAATATTCTATCATTGAGTAGGTAGGGAAACCACTTTATTCCTTATTATTTTTTCCCTTTAACTGAACAAGGTTCTAATTCTCTCCCATACCACCCAGATTTCAGTCAAATGCTAACAATTCTTTTCTCCTCTAGTAAACTTTACAGTTTCCAACTTTTACTAATAAAAACTGATCAGTACTTGGCACATAATAAGTGTTCAATACATATTGTTAATATTACCTGGTTTGAAACTATTATAGTCTCAAAAAGGAAATGAACCGTAAAAAAGTACACAGTGAGGAAAATTATACAATTCAGAATAAAGCATTTATAGAGAGAGTTTTGAAATGAAATAATAGGAATACGGCTAGATATGTATGAGACGCTTAATAAATACTAATTTTTATTTAAATTATTATGCTCAAATGTTTAAAAGAATAAATAATAGTGACTTCATCTATAGTACCTCTGTATAAGGCAGAAAATTTGTACTGATGGGGCCCAAATCAGTTTAGATAATTGGAAAACATGTGAGTCACAATCCAGGTTCGAATACATCTGGTGATCTTCTTCTTCCAAAGGATATACCAGGTGGGGCAAAAGTAGATTTACTGTGTAATTACATGAAACACATAATTTATTCTGGTATTATTATTTATTAGTTATTGTATTACTTTCCATATAAACAACTGTAAACCTACTTTTGCCCCACCCTGTATTTTAAAACTTATCTGTGTCCTATATTTGTAATTTATGCATATACTGCTATGGCCGGGGTGGAGTGTTGGGGTCAGCAGCAGGGAGGTGATAGATGCCAGCTTGGAGGAGGAATTTGAGGTGTCCCTGGAGGGAATTCTTCATAAGGTAGGAAGTTTCAAGTATAATAAGCTGAATTTACTAACTGAGCTGGAGCACCTCTCTCTCAGAATGGCCTGGGCAGTCCTATCTTAGTTTCTCCTGACACAGATATCTGTGTTTCCTTAGAAAAAACAGACTAAACTACTAAACTGAAAAAGCTGTTTTAAATCTCTGCAAGACTTTAGTGGTTCCAGAAACAAAAAGATTGACCAAAATTGGCGTGTCAAGCCTATGGCATAGAGCTGGCCTTCCCACTTTGAAAGAAGCTGCTGTGCTCTGGGGCCCAGGAATATTAAGTGCTCCCATGGGTTGGAGCGCAGGAATAATACTTTGTAGGAGGGGAAGTTAGTGGTAGAAAGGAAGTTTAAAATGGGAGCAATTAGTGATAGAAGGTTTGTGTTTTTCTTAATCTGAAAAAGCTTGTAGAAATACTGTGGAAAATGTTGCAGGAGCAATGGGTCCTGCATGAGCTGATGTGTGTATAGAAACAGAAAAATTCAAAGTTAATAAATACATGATGGACATACTTTGTATCCACAACCTAGGAAACTTCAGAGCACATAAATAAGAAAATGCATTTATCATAATCAATTTGAATTTGCTAGCCCACCTTATTTTAACCATTAATTTGATGATCTCATGACATTGCCTCTAAAAGTATGAGTAATGTTTGAAGCCATATCTTCCTTCTGACTTATGGTGGGAAGCAAAGATTGACTTTCTCAACATCCAATCCCCTGCTCTGGGCAATGGTAACTGAAATATTCTATATTCCAGGCTCTCTTAAAGCTACTATCCCACATGTGGGCTAGAATCTGAGTTAGATTTGGAGTCAAAGTAATAAGCCACTGAGATAGCTGTTGTGTGCACAAACACTGTATCTTCTTTCACGTGTGATGGCAGATGTATCTGGTTTTTAGATGGCAGCTGTGTTGGGGTTTCTTGATATTTAGTTCATAATGTTACAGAAGTTAAGCTCTAAATGGTAGTAACTATGGCATTTCTGACTATATTTTCTGTTCAATTTTTTAAAATATAAAATTGCTTACATTAAAATTTCTTAATTAAAAAAATACTTTCATAACAAAGGAACATAACCTGGCCAATTCTCTTCTCCTTCACTGATGCCATCTTAGTCTACATCATCATCATATTTTGCTTTTTTGACCCTGCAACCGTACAGGGTGCTTTATGTGTAGAGGCCGGAATGCTCCACCTAAAACATGTCTCTCCTCTTTGTAAAATCATTCCATGGATTTTAACTCAGAGCTGGATGGCTTAAAGTCATCACAGCAACCTATTTGACTATATATCATTTTACACCACACTGCTACACGCCTTGAACATTTGATGTCATCAGTTCAGATTCTCCCAGTTCACTCAGCTCTGGCTTCATTCACTTTCTCTTTGTTGAAGACATAAACTACCCTCTGAAAGATTTTCATTCGATTTCCTTTTCCTGGAATGATCTTTTGTCAGATATCCTAATAAGGCTTATTACCTGTCTCCTTCAGGTCTTCTCAATTGTTCCCTTCTTAATAAGTAAAGCCCTCCTTGATCTCCCTACATAAAATAGCAAACAGTCCTTCCCAGCACTGTCATTTCTCTTTTCCTGCTATATATTTATTTTCTTTGTAGCACTTACCATCATTAGATGAGCCGTCTATTTTACTGCCCAACTATCTACACTAGGATGTGTAGGGAGAGCCTGGGGGACTGAGAGAGAGAGGGAAAGAAGGGGAACAGAGAAGAAAGAAAATGAAAACAGAAAAACCAAATCTTAGAGGAAATGTGCTGGTTATCACACCAAGTAGTTCCAGAACCAAGACTTAGCCTCAAATCCAGTGAAATATTACTAACCCAAGAGCTGTGTATGACAATTTATACACAACTTTGATACTTTTATTGAGCTCCTACCTAATTTTTTATGATGATAGCATCTTAGAACATATTTATTTGGTTACATTCATGTTATTCTATGAGAAGAACTATGTGAATATGAGAGAAATCTGTTAAGGCTTTAAGATAATGTTATATTTAAATAGGGGAAGAATGTTTTTAAGTAGAAGACTACTATTTGGTTTCATAATGATGACCCAACAAAAATCTTTGTCTGTATTTTTAAGGGTTGTTTTTAAATGGGACTGTCTGAAAACTGCATTTCAGCAATGGATTGATCCCCACGGCATTTTAAATCTTGGGGTGAGCTGCTTCAGGTTAGAAATTAAAACATCCCATTATATGTCTACCAAATGCAGTTCAGTGCTTCAGGCAGTGGAGCTTGTCTAAAAGTACCGCAAAGAGTATCTGTTTTGTAAATGTCTTTTGTAGTAAAGTATGAAGGGGTGAGTTTAAATGTTAGGACAAAAGCAAGAACTTAGGCATAGCAGAATAATGCAGCCATAAATATAAGGCCACCACAAACGGTATCTTAGCAAAGAGACGAACCTTACTTTTGAAAGATCAAGAAAAGTTATAATTTAATTTAGGAGTATGAGCCTCTGTGCAGTTTTTTGTTTGTTTGTTTAAAACTAAAATAGCTGTGTGCAATTTAAGAAGGTCAGCTTCTTCATCCCATCATACTGCGATGTTATGATTTTTGTTTTTGCCATGTTTTAATTTCTTTTTTGGATGAACAAATTATCCTTGTGTCCCCTGCAGCCAACTGTAATGATTTCCACTGACTGCCATAATGAGGGCAGAACTGATTAACTTTAGACCTTTCTCCCACTGAAATCAGTAAACAAGTTACCCAGCAAAATATATATATTTATATATGTGTGTAACAAAAATATTCTTGTTAAACAAACGAGAATGTTATCTTCCCTTCCAGAAAAAGGGAAGAAAATTCAGTGCATCCAGCACATGGCAATTGCCACTTGGCCAGAGGACCAGGTCACTCGTATGGCCTCCCTCAACACGGGGATTTGCATGCTTGGCTGCAATCTTGTTTCCCAGGACAGCTGCACTGGTGATTCTGACCCCAGTGGGATGCAGGGGAACTGTCATGAACAGCTTACTCTTAACCCACATTAAACAAAGAGCTGAACTGGAATATAAACTCTTTCAAGGGGTAATGTTACATATCAGATGTGTACAAGCTAAAATAGACCTTATATTACCCATATAAGTAAAGCACATACCATTTTACTTAATAGTCTTTGATCATTAGACAGATAATCTGATACTTTTTTTATATTTCTATTTTTTGTTTCAATCATTATCAGTCTCCCTTTACTAAAGTATATACGGTGGATTTTCTATTTTGTTCATAGTTAAATTTCCAGAATCTAGAATTGTGCCTGGTGCCTAGTAAGTACTCAATAAATAATTATCAAGTGGATGGGAATGACTAGAGTAATAATGAAGAAATTATACTGATAAATATAGGTGAAGAGATTTCAATTACTATATAACTAGCATAATTTTCAAAATACTATACTTGAAAACCTCTTTCAAGATTGGAAATATTTTAATATTTCAAAAATAAAGCAAAAATATATAAACAACAACAAAAATAATGGAGAACATCAATGGTGATATATTTGTTAATCAGAAAAGTATCTTATGCCCTGGCTGGTGTTCTCAGTGGTTAGAGCATCAGACTGTGCACTGAAGAGTCATGGGTTCGATTACCAGGCAAGGGCACATGTCTGGGTTGCAGGTTCGATTCCTGGCCACCTGTGGGAGGCAAATGATCGATCTCACATTGATGTTTCTCTCTCTCTCTCTCTTTCTCTCCCTTTCCCTCCCTCTCTTCCACCCCCTCTAAAAATCAATGGAAAAACATCCTCAGGTAAGGATTAACAACAAAAAAGTATATAGTGTTACATAAAAATCAATCTGATTTTCTTACAAAATCAAATGTCAAATATATCCAGAAAGCTGAGCTCCACAATGTCAATTTGAAAGTTTCTTTCAAGAATTCGATACAATATGAATGCTTTTTCAAGCCTTTCTTTGATTTTCAGCTAAGGTTTGTTGTTAGTGGGAACTGTATGTTTTAAAGAGAAGAGTTATAATGCATAGCATGTAGCAATATGTATTTATCAAGGGGTGAACATGGCAGTTGTGTGGGGTCTTGTGGTACTTGCTTTATGTTATGTATGTTAAAAGTCAGTCATAGTTATTGCCATCAGATAATGCTGGCACATGGATTTTGTGGCACGTATTTACTATTTTATATTGAAATTCTAATAGAAAAGTTGCAAGTGTTCTTTACCACTAGATGCTTTCTCTAAGTTCATGTGCATATTTCCAGCATTTATTTCTTTATAAGTAATCTTGTAGGGTGCTCACATAATAACATACACTTCTGTAACCTAGCTGCAAAGTCTTTGTTTATGAAAACAGTACTAACACATTCCCACACATTATTTAGCTTGTATTAGAGAGATAGACAAAACCTAAACATGTGTGTATTAAAGATTATCTCTGACATTAAAAGTTAGCCCAGTATCTAGTGTAGCAATTATTACAGCCATATTGAGCCATGGCATAGCCTGTGGATTTGACTTCAAAATCAGTTAATACATGTAACATTGTGTTTACTGCAGTCAGAAAATGGAGATTTACTACAGCAGGACTTCTGGTAATCTTTTTATCCCTTACGGCTCTTATTTAATAAGTTTTTAAAAATAGGCTTTATATTCCATCAGGCTTCTCACCTATAGTTTATTTCCTTCATAGGAAAAGTATAACAGATCCAGCAAAAAGAAACTAAATAGCAACATAAAACAAAATTTATAGCAATGTTGTTCTTACTCAAATTTGGCTTGAATGTCTCTTTAAAGCAGTGATTTTCAGCCGGTGTGCCCCAAGAATTTTAAAACATGCAATATCTGACTATTTAGTAGGGGGCACTCACCTCTTTTCCCTTAGATTGTCAAATAAAAAAACGACAACAGCCAACACAACAATAGCCATCTGGTGTGAATGAATCATAACTATATCTTTTTTTTGTCGTCAGATTAGCAAAAAATAGTTTTTGGTGTGATGAATAATTTTCTTAACTGGTTTGTGTGTCATGAGATGAGAAAGTTGGAAAACGGCTGCTTTAAAGAAATGAATGACAAGGAATGAAGATTCTTCCTCCTTAAAAACACAAGTAATGCATGGAGGAAAATAACTGAAGGATAAGAAAATGACAAAACCTTTATTAATAGGAATAATAAAAGTAAATTATTACTGAAAAACAAAAAAGATTGTGATTTTTTTAAAGTACTGTTTAAGAAAGCAAATGTAGAGAAGCAGTATCAGTAAAGGTTAAAAAAGAGGGTTAACACGATCACTTTCTGGTGGTGACTTAAGACATAAAATCTGTCAAAGAGTCTTGAGTCAAATAATCCTGCCTCAGAGATATTTTGAGGATTTACTGTACAAGCCCCTGTACTATACTTAAAAGAGATTGGGCATGTGGTAAATGCTTATTGAAGGTTAGCTATTAGTATTTCTGAAATGCCTTAAGTGCTTAATTTAATTTAATTTTATTTTTTAGTGCTTAATTTTAGACGGGTGGAAATGGTGATCAAAAGGAACCTCGAGCCCTGGCCGGTTTGCCCAGTGGTTAGAGTGTTGGCCCTGACACTGAAGGGTCACAGGCTCAATCCCTGTTCGAGGGCAGGACCTGGGCTGCAGGCTCCATCCCCAGCCCTGGTCACACACATGCGGGAGGCAACCAATCCATGTGTCTCTCTCACAGCGATGTTTCTCTCTGTATCTCTCTCTCCCTTACGCCCTCCCTTTGAAAAACAATAGAAAAAATATCCTCAGGCGAGGATTTAAAAAAAGAATAGTAAAGAAACTTCCATTTTTCCAAATCTCCTCCTTTTCTGTTGTAAATGGTTTCATTTCACGTTCTAGATTCAATCTACTCTAAAATTAAATACACAGAGGTATCTTACATGAGCTATCGGGTGACTTCTTCACTTTAACTAAAAGCCCAGCACAGTCCGAAATGGGATCAATGTGTATGAAGAGTGAGTCTTCCTGGGTCCCTCTGGTGGTGGCCCGGGGGGGGGGGGGGGGGGGGGGGGCCTTGAACCAACTGCTGTGGGCTGTTCCTAGGCCTCTGCAGTGACGCTTTGTCTCATCTGCCTGATCATTTCTTGTCCTGTTGACAACTGCTGCTAAAGCGTGTAGCTGATGACTTTATGGGGTCTTTTTTTTCTCTTTACTATATTTTCACTCCTTAGAATAATTATTTTAAAATCTTGTTCAGGGAAGTTTAACATCTGGGTCTCCTATGGGCAGGATGACCAGATAAAATAGAGACTGCCTAGATGAATTTGAATTTCAGATAAACATCAAATGGAGTTTTAGCTCAGCAATAAATAATATTTTAATATATGTATGTCTCAAATATTGCATGTGATATTCAATATTTACCTGAAATTCAAGTTTAACGGGGTGTCTTCTATTATGTTTGCCGCAGATGACCACCCTGCCCATGAGTTCATATTTCTGTCTTTGATTCCCTTGGTTTGCATTGCATTATTTTATTGTTTTCTCTCTTCAAGTATATTATGGTATTGTTGATTTTTTCCCCTTGACTTATGTATTTGTTTCTTTTACATTGTGTGCTCAATATTTTATCAGCAAAATTGTTTGCAGAAATAGTATGGTCTTATATGAAATTATCCTCTCTCAAAATAATACCTATTTGTTTCTGCCAGAGACTTTGAAATACTAACAACCCAGGATCAATTCAATCAAATTTCAAGAACTGAGTAGATTTAAATCTGAGCCTGAGTTCTTGTGATTTCCATCTACTTATTGATCACACTTATCCCAAACCAAGATGGGTTCACCAGGTTACCATCTCTGATCTCCAATGTCTACCACTTAGCACAGAAGGACTTTTAAAATGTTTTTTTAGCCTCTCAGCTTCTCTGCTGCTTTCTCTTGAATGAGAAAATACTTAGAAGAAACTGTAAACTTGCCTCTCTAGGTTTTCATCCTTTCATAGACCCATGCTAATTATTCTTTATAATCTTATATCTATTATGCATTCAAGTAGGTGTTTGTGTCTAGGTTTTTTAATTGTTCTCAGCAGGAGGTTTAGTGTAAATCAGTCTTCTTTAACTGGAACAAAGTCTTATTGTCACTAATAAATGCTTCTTAAGGGTAAGAAGGAAAATTGCATGAATATAAAGGGGAAACAAAAGTGGTGTTTCTTTCTGAACCACCCTAAACTGTCAGGTACGAGATGGTATCTGACTCAGTGCTTCAAGTTCCCCTCATCCAACCTTGAAAGGCAGTAAAGAATAGAAACAAATCCCAGGCATGAACAGGTTCCAGGCTTCAGAAGCACTCATTATGGACATTTTAAAAAAGATTTTGTTTTTCAAAATCCCCTCATAATTCTTGAACCATTAATTTGGGATATTTTAAATATCTCCAAATAGGCAGTGAATTTGTTAATCTTGCAGCTGGTTTGTTAATGAAGAGGCAGTGTTCATAAGGACTTTGCTTAATTCTCTTAAACCTGGTTGGGTGAATTTTCTTTGTTTCCATCGGAATTGATTGCAGCTACTGCACAGAAGGTCATTTTATATCCCTTAGAAATTACCAATTTTACTTTCATTAAAATGTTGTGAGCATAAGTTTTCATTTTATATATGATTTTTTTCAGCATTTTGTAAAGGTTTTCTATATAATCATTCATAATCTGAAATTTTAGGAGCAATGAAGGGGATAGAGCAACTTTTAGATCTAAATTTTCATTTAAACAGAGTGAATGTGTTGGAAGAAATCTAAGCATGTTTGTACTCATGACATAGAAACCTGAAATTTAGAAAGGCTTCGATTCTTAAAAATAATTTATCCATGAATTGAAGCAAAGCTGTGTCCATGTATCAAAATAAAGCTATGAGAAACAAATTAAGTTATGCCTCATTAATCTGACAAAAGCATTTTAAAGTATCTTTTATCAAAATTTAAAATATGTCCTTTCAAATCAATAATTTAATTCAAATTTGAAATGTCTTTTCAAACCAATAATTTAATTCAAATGTTGACTATATAAAATTTAGATCACTATCTTCAAAGAGAACAAAGTGTTAATATTTTTCTTCCAATAAAAATGCAAACAGATTATATTATCATTTGAAAGCAGTACAATATTTGCCTACAAAGGAAAAAGCACAGATTTGAATGCAAACTTTATATTGTAGCTTCTAGCAAATGATAAGGATGGCAACCTCAAAGAAGAATAATATTCCAGAAATAAACACAATAAAAATAATAACAATCAAAATGCCTATCATACCCCAAGGCACTGGGATAAGAAATAATATCATTTGTCTGTGTGGCAGAAGGTATGTTTCTGGTAATAACTTTTAGATGCTGATAGCAAGATGATTACTTATCAAGAAAGATATTTGTTTTTCAAGCTCCATTGGTAAAAATGACTAAACTTTCAGTTGAGAAGATACAAGAATTATGCCTTGTAAGTAAATAATCTTCAGACAAGCTCAAGTAAATAGGAGGAATTCAACTGAAACCCAACTATTTCACATCTTATTAGCCTTATCTCCACAGTAAATTTCCATTTTCTATAACAGCCTGTGTTTGGGTAGTGATTTTAAAAGTGAAGTTTTGAAATCAGATTTCTTGAGTTCTCACAGTGATTCTACCTGTTACTAAATGTATATACTTGGGCAAGTTACTTAATATCTTAAGACCCCAATTATCTCATCTGTTAAATGGAGTGGTTTTAAGGATTGAAAGGAACATTAAATGTAAGGGGTTGAAAAGAATGGCTGGCTTATAATTAGATTAACTGCTAAAATTCCTTATAATAACTCTTCTTAAATAGATACCTTTAAAACCATACCTATTAAATTAGTATGGAATTTGGTCTTTTTCCAAGGTTTCATTCCAAATCAAACCTTGAATGTCTCCTGGATGATTTATGTCCTTCCCAAGTTCACCTGAGGTAACCTTCCAGGAAATCAGATGTCCCGATTAGGCAAAACTCTGAAAACAGTGACAGGCTGGTCACTGTTTCCCTTCAGCATTCTGGCCTCACTCTCGGGACAGGTAAAGCCCTTACCTCTGTAAGCCCAGCGAATCCCTCCTGAGGGCCACTTCTCTGTGCTTATTGATGCAGACCAAGGTGGCTCCTTCTGCTAAGAGGAACAATACTCTCTTCTGTCTGATGCTCAGTGAGGGTCACAGGGATGCCCCCTGTGATCTGGAATGTTGTGATTAACCTTCCTCAAGTCCTCACTGTGGCACTAATGCCCAAATGGGGATTTTTATTCTTTATGTTTGGGGGTGAGGCCATTCTGCATTAGCTGCACCTGTGCAGATAATTAACAATTGATTTCAATATGTGAGGCTCAAAAGCTGAATTTGATTAGCTGAGGAGACCCATTTCCCATAAAGTAAGTTTCACCTTGGGAATTCCTTGTACCTTTCACTTCTTTCTCTATCTAACTGAGACTGTATCAGGCAGGTTTAGGTAGGTGTTTGAATATTGATTATTCTGTTCCCCTTTTAGTCTGCTGGGGTAAAAAGATACCTCACCACGTAGCCTCCAAATCCAAAATCAGTGGTTGTATTTGGGAAGAAAGGGCATCTGGCTGAGGGCAACCCCACCTGCTGAAGTACCAAGCTCTCCCTCTCTCTTTTAAATATGCCTTTATTGATTTCAGAGAGAGAAAGGGAGAGGGAGAGAGAGAGAGAAATGTCAATGATGAGAGAGTCACTGACGGGCTGCCTCTTGCACCCCCTACTGGGGATCGAGCCTGCAACCCAGGCTTGTGCCCTGAGTGGGAATGAGCCCTGACCTCCTGGTTCATAGGTCTACACTCAGCCACTGAGCCACACTGGCCGGGCTGAAGTACAAGGCTCTTGACAAGCCAAACTGCCTTGTTAGATTAAATCGTTAATTAAATAGTTAAATTCAGAATGTGTTTCATTTTATCAATTTGGGCATTAACACATTTTAACATGGAAATAACTACTTAAGAATAATAGCCATTAGAGAATAACATATTCTCTAAAGTTTTAAAATAAACCCATATCCTGGCTTATTTATGAATCTCTTTGGAGATGGTCTTCTACTTGTTTTGGCCATGATATATAACTATCATGGAGAAATTTTGGCTTTTCTGTGTGTGAGCATAGCTAGAAAACGCTTTTGATCTCTTTATACAATTTTACTACATTTTACAATGCAACGAAAACTTTTAGTATATGAGACCATTCATCAGAAACATCATTAATGGAATCACAGCGTCTTAAGTTGTCACACAAATTTTGGTATCATAAAGAACAGATTACATCTTTTGATATAAGCATTTATTATCTAGGAAGAAGAATTTAAGCTGAATTTAAGAAATGATTTTTGAAAAAGTGCATTTTAGCTTTGCAATAGTAAGAATTAAATTATTTCATAAGCCTAGCTGAGCATCGACCTAAGGTCCAGAAGATCGCAGTTTGATTCCCGGTCAGGGCACATGCCCGGGTTGCGGGCCCGATTCCCAGTCGGGGGCATGCAGGAGGCAGCTGATCAATGACTCTCATCACTGATGTTTCAATTCTCTCTCTTCCTTTCTCTGAAATCAATAAAGATACATATTTTTTAAAAAATTATTTCATAAGGTGCTATTATTTAAAAGGAGTGTCATTTATGTCTAAAGAGATCTGATAGGGGAAGAATTTTGAAAGGATCACATAGATTAATCAACATGCATTATTTTATTGAAAGCATTATATAAATGCACTTAACATATGAATAAAATTTGAATCAAAATTCAAAAAAGACTCTTACTTAAATATCAACTATATTTGCTACAAAAATTATAATCTTTATTTCTCATGTGCTTTTATTTATTAAATGTGGCAAGAAAGTGTCTCCTACATTGTATATTTTTTCAGATACATTATTATCACTTTAAGTAGAAACGGAGATATTTTAATTCCTTCTGGTTTTCACAGTTGAAATACATTCAATGTTAAAATGTATGTTATGAATGTAAAAGACAGTATAAGAAACGGCATGTGTTTTAATGAATATTATTGTATGTTACATCTTTTGACTCCTGATGACCTTAGTGATGTCCACAGTGTCCTGTCCTCAACAGCCCTGATCAGCTCCTGTAGACTCATGCCTATGACTTCTTGTATAGAGTCAATCCACCTCATATTTGGTCTACTATTTTCCTGCTGTCTTTTATTTTTCCTAGCATTACTGTCTTTTCCAAAGATCTCTGCCTTCTCATAATGTTCTCAAAGTAAGACAGCTTCAATTTTGTCATTTTTGCATCCAGCGATATTTCAGGCTTAATTTGCTCTAGGACCCACTTGTTCATCTTTCCAAAAAATTAGAACATAAACTAATTTGTTCAAGTGCATAATATATGTATATGTATATGTATATGTATATGTATATGTATATGTATATGTATATGTATATGTATATGTATATGTATATGTATATGTATATGTATATATGTGTGTATGCATGCATGTAGACAGATTGATTGATAGATGAACAGAAAGGCAGATAGATACTTAACTTTGACTCCTGGGCTCTGAAACTAAGAGCTGTTTTTACAGTCACCTCTAATGTTTACACTGTAATACATGGAAAGAAAATTTTTACAAGTCTCTTGGTTCTCATTTAAATTTGATTGATTTTTTAAGAAAAAAACAAATTGTTTAAAATTCATATTTATTCATGAATTTTTTCAAAGTAATTTATTTCGTACCTACACACTTTGTTATCTGTTATTACTACTAAAATAATAATAAAGCACACTCAAGAGTTCAGAGTCTTTGGGAGACTATATAGCTTATTGGGTGATTATCATCTATCTATCATCTATCTATCTATATCTATCTATCTATCTATCTATCTATCTATCTATCTATCTATCTATCTATCATCTATCATCTATCTATCTATCATCATCTATCATCTATCTATCTATCTATCATCTATCTATCTATCTATCTATCTATCTATCTATCTATCTATCTATCATCTATCTATCATCTATCATCTATGTATCTATCTATCTATCATCTATCTATCTATCTATATCTATCTATCTATCTATTTATCTATCTATCTATCTATCTATCTATCTATCTATCTATCTATCTATCTATATCATCTATCATCTATCTATCTATCTATCTATCATCTATCTATCATCTATCTATCTATCATCTATCTATCATCTATCTATCTATATCTATCTATCATCTATCTATCTATCTATCTATCTATCTATCTATCTATCTATCTATCTATCATCTATCTATCATCTATCTATCTATCATCTATCTATCTATCATCTATCTATCTATCATCTATCTATCTATCATCTATCTATTTATCTATCATCTATCTATCTATCTATCATCTATCTATCTATCTATCTATCTATCTATCTATCATCATCTATCTATCTATCTATCTATCTATCTATCATCTATCTATCTATATCTATCTATCTATCTATCTATCTATCTATCTATCTATCTATCATCATCTATCTATCTATCTATCATCTATCATCTATCTATCTATCTATCTATCTATCTATCTATCTATCTATCTATCTATCTATCATCTATCTATCTATCTATCATCTATCATCTATCTATCTATATCTATCTATCATCTATCATCTATCATCTATCTATCTATCATCTATCTATCTATCTATCATCTATCTATCTATCTATCTATCATCATCTATCTATCTATCTATCTATCTATCTATCTATCTATCTATCTATCTATCTATCTATCTATCATCTATCTATCTATCTATCTATCATCTATCTATCTATCATCTATCTATCTATCATCTATCTATCTATCATCTATCTATCTATCTATCTATCTATCTATCTATCTATCTATCTATCTATCTATCATCTATCATCTATCTATCTATCTCTATCTATATCTATCTATCTATCATCTATCTATCTATCTATCATCTATCTATCTATCTATCTATCATCTATCTATCTATCTATCTATCTATCTATCTATCATCTATCTATCTATCTATCTATCTATCTATCTATCTATCTATCTATCTATCTATCATCTATCTATCTATCTATATCTATCTATCATCTATCTATCTATCTATCTATCTATCTATCTATCATCTATCTATCTATCTATCTATCATCTATCTATCTATCTATCTATCTATCTATCTATCTATCTATCTATCTATCATCTATCTATCTATCATCTATCATCATCTATCTATCTATCATCTATCATCTATCTATATCTATCTATCTATCTATCTATCTATCTATCTATCTATCATCTATCATCTATCTATCTATCATCTATATCTATCTATCTATCATCTATCTATATCTATCTAGATATATATCTATTTAATCTATCTATCATCTATCATTTATCTATCATCTATAAATATGTGTCCAAGTAAATATATATACAAAGAATTATGGAAAAAATACTCAAGAGACACTCACTGAAGTTAGGGATTCAGAGGAAGCTTTAAACCCTTCAGTACTTGGGCTGCACTTTGAATTATGGAAAGGTCACTTTACATGCAAACATCCAGATTTGGTAACAGTTTTAGTTACAGAAAAATTATATACATGCTATTTTTTTGAAGTATCTTCAATAAAGACTAACTAAATCCAGGCATATCATAAAAATTCCTCTATTCTTATATCTTCTTTTCATATATTTTGTTCAAAATTGTTGAAGCAAATGACATTGCTAAGCCAAATGTGCAAATTGGAACAGGTAATGTCAAGACTTCTGAGGTATAAGCAAGGCAAAGCAATTCATCATTGTTAACGTTCCCTGAAGATAGACTACACAATAATCAATAGTAATACCTTCTCAGAAGAGTCAGGCAATGGAAACTTTTTACATTTTCATTGACCCAGGTAGCAGAACTTTTTTTACTATCTTACACAAAAGTCCAACATAACATCCAGGAATCAAGACCACTCAATTACCAACAAAGGACTCCATAAAACTGAACAAATAAGAATACTAACTACATAGACATCTGCTTATGATGAGCCATAATGACTCACCTTAATATTGGGGCAGATTGCTTCTGACATAGTAGAGAGTTCAGGCATTTTATCATTCTAGTCCAATCAGCTCTTATTATATATCATCAGAAAAGAGTCAATACTGACTTTACCAATAAGGTTCAGAAAGAATATCAAGAGTAATTAAACCTATCAGTCCCAACACAGAATTGTCAAATGTGATAAGATGTGAAAAAAAATATTAGACATTTTAACAATAAAGATTCAAGAAGGATAATGATAGAAAAAATGAAGAGAGGGAGAGAATACATAATGCTAGGTATTAGGCCTTGACCTTTGGTAGCAGAGAGAGGTGGTATAGAAAGGATCTTGAAGGGCTCCCTTTATCCCTGACTATTGCTATTCTTAAGAACACTGGTATTATTTTAAGAATAAAGGTGAAAATGGGAAGCAACTTAAATATGGGTAGAAAATTATAAGTGAACTCTGGTTTGCATTTGTTTATAGGCTACTGAGTATTGTGGAGAGAGATCTGGGCTTAAAAGGTGGAACAGAGATTCCAGGAGTGACTTTGAAACCAAATGGATGCTACTCTGAGACTCAATTTTATCACAAAAAAACACACCAGTAATTTTACTTGTTCTGTCTGCTTTGAAAAATCCCTAAGCTTTAAGTAAAATAGTTAATGTGAATATAATTTTTCAAATATGAAGTTTTATGAAAATAAGTATAATGCATAATTATTTCAGCCCATGCTCATTCATCAGTGTAGACTACACTACTGTGTTTCTCAGGGTGGTTGCTTTTTTTCTTCTTCATCTTTTTGTTCCTGTGACTCTTTACTCTCCCTCTTCTCCCCAAATCATCAGGTGGTCAAAATACCTGTTTAAGATGGGCCCTTGGTAGGATGGATCTGAAGGCCACAGCCTAAGTTACTGTTTCAGTAACTGTCTCCTATTATTCAGCTAAAAGAAAAGACTGGTGAACTATTTATGGTTGTGGTTGTAACGCCAGAGAATGTCAGGAAACAAAAACAAAAATTCCAAATCCTCTACTTCTCACTCATGTTTATGAGCTTTGGCATTTGCCATTCACCTGAATAGGGTATCATATGCAATATGTTTATTTTACAAATCAGCAATATGTTTGGTGGAACCAACATCTGGACATAAAGCCTTCTCCCCAGGCATTGCTTTGAAAAGACTAAAAATAAAATGATTTTTAAAATTAAATTCCTTAGAGTGGTCAGTAATTTAGGTAACAGAAACCAAAATCAAATCAATTCCTCATTCTTTCCTAAGTGACTTTACTTGAGCAGGAATAAATAACTCTGTGGAATATTTATCATATATTCTTTCCTCATAGCTTTCCTTTTTCTTGGCCTTTTTTCTTTAACATCTCTAAATTTTTATATCACCATACTCCAGAAGCTTATAGGAGATGATTGGCAGGGTCAGGATTCAAGTGCTGTCACCCATGAGAGTGATTTAGGAGGATTGTACACCATCCTTATTTCCTGCCCCAATGTTTATAAAGAATTAAAACAACAAAAGCTTAAAAATAGAAACAGAGATAGTCTGTAAAGACATTTAGCAGTTTTAGCACAACCTAAAATTATCTTAAAAACAAGTAGTGATAGTTGGTTAATTAGAAGAAGATTGGCAAGGTAGTAAGAGATTTCTGAGAAGAAAATATGAATATAAAGGAATAAAAGCTGAGCTCTAAAGATCATTCTTTCTTTAATGTCTCTAGTTCAAAAAATATTGGTGATCTTTTAGATTTTAGGAAATAATGCCACATAGAAAATAGTCAAAGTAATTATAAGAAGATCATTATATAGCAGCATGAATAGTTTTCTTTATTCACTGATCCACCAATTTAAAAAATGCTGAATAAAAGAGAGATTTAAATGTTGACATTCTCTAAGCTGATGTTATTAATAGCTCAAAACTCTAGTTATTCAAATCAGCATTAAGGGAATGAGCTGGTTCATGATTTGGGAAGAGGGTTATCTCTTTACAAAGGAGAACTGATCTATAAAACCTAAAAGTTTTATTACTCATTTATTTTTTTAAAAATTTAATTTCTTACTTGCAGTAAAATAACTCTTTTTGGTGTACATTATATGTTTTGACAAATGCATAGAGTCATGTTGCCTCTACCAAAGTCAAGACACAAAGAGGCCGTCTTTCCAAAGAAACTCCTCATATTGTCTCTTTGTATCCAAACTCTTCCCTTCCTCCCTTAAGCCCTGTCAACCGCTGAAGTGTTCTGTCCTTATGCTTTCTCCTTTGCCACATCACACTGGACCAAGGGCCACCCTTTACATAAAGGATATGTCACAGCAGGGACATTCCCATGAGACCACTGGACCTTTTTCATGTTGTACCATGAAATGGCCTCATGAAGGAGTGGGCTCGTGGAAGAGACTGCATTGATGGGGTGTCTTCTTTCATGATGAATTTATACTCTACATAAACAGCTGTTGTTTGTTTGTTTTTTATTCTACGTGGTCTGTGGACTTAGTGGTAAACTACTTGGATATGAGAACTTTAGGAGTAAGTAGGAACGGCTGGACTTAGAATCGCACCCCACGCTCACTGGGATAAATTTGTTTCCCATACTCATGACTGGCCTCTGCAGGTGTAGAGGGCTTCCAGAAGGAAAATGCTTTAAATAGAGGGCATAGGAAAAATCTCGCTCCATTTCAAGCTCTTGCTAGCCAATTGCTTTTGTTGACCCAAAGAATAGCAAGCAAGAAAGATATTTGACATAATCAGACTACTGTAGGGCTGCTGATAATTAATGGAGAAATATATGACTTTGAAAACCTGAGCTAACAAATTTTTAGTCACGTAATTATTAGTATATAAGCCAGTGAATGTGATAATATAATTAATGCATGGAGCCAATCATGTTGATGTTAAACAGAGAAACTTTTAGGTTTTTATGAATCTTAGTCCAATGATGTTTACTTCTTTGACTTTCTATTTTGATGTATTATTTTGAGTTCAGCCATTAATTCTGCAGATTTATATGCATGTTAATCTTGAACAAATTACTTCATACTCTCAACAGTTATCCATATTTGGAAATAATGGATGACAATCGCTGTGGCTCACAGATTTGGGGAAAATGAATAGTTTTGAATCAGGGTAGTACACTTATTAACTGGATATGCATTGATAATTTATTTAAATTATCTGAGACACATATTCTTTATTTGTATACTGAAAATCTCAATAGTGTTTGAAATGAAATAATATTTCAAGTAAAATGCTTAGTTCAGTGCCTGATATCATGATTGATTCAGTGCATTGTTGCTTTGGTTGTTATTATTGTTTTAAAAATTCTACTTGGTTGAGCAAAATGCAGATTCCGCTTTTTCTTGTAATGAGCAAAGTTGTCATAACTGTAAACATAGCAATATAAGAATTCACCATTGTAAGTCAAATTTTTGAAACAGGTGTTTTCTCAAATGTGGGTTGTAAACATGAAAGTTATATTAATTTAATTGGAATTTCAAAAATCAATAACCTGAATCTAACCAGGCATTTACATGGCAATCATTTACAATTCACCAGCTATGGTTTAAATGACACTTGACCCCTTTACACCCAGCTGGCTATTTAAATCCATGTCCTCTAAAGGACACAGAGAGCCAATGTCTTACTACAGGAAAATAATGGTAATAACAGTACTAATAGTGATAACATAAAAGTAAATGTCAATCCTATCATGTTTGGCTTCAATTAGTTCTGATGAGACATTGCATAAAGAAAATAATTAAATAATAATTTAAATCTTATAAACGCATAATTAGGCTTAAAGATATAACCGAATGCTCTCCAGCATCAATTGCCCTATGTGATTTTTAAAGCTTAATGTCCCTTTTAAGTGAAGCCATAGCTCTGACATTTTAAATCTTCTGAGCCAGAGATATATGATTAATGCAAATTATGTTTTGTTTGCATTTAATGTTAGATATTTTCTTCTCATTTGCAATGACCTCTTATTTATATTCTTAGGCTCTTCATGTTTCATTCAGAATAAGAACAATAAAAATATATAGATTTGCATATATTCTCTTTGATTTTATAAGATCAACTATAATCTTAAACACTGCTTCTGCTGTTAAAAAAAAAAAAAAAAAAAAAAGACTGAAAGGTAATATGGACAGAGAAGCTACTCAGAAAATTGCATGTGAAAATTATATTAGATAATATTTGCCTCAAAATTGAACTTGGAAAATATGAGAAGACCAAGATCAAATGTGAGAGATAAAACAAGTTCCAAATTTTATATGGTATTTGTATAAGGATGACAGAGGTGATTTATTAGTAAATTTATTATTTTTGGCAAGCATTCCAATGTATAGTCCTTAAGTAGTAAATTAGCATTTTGTCTCATCTCCCTTGGTTCTTTCTTAGTATAATAACCTTGAATAGTGTTGAGATAAGCTGTTTGGCTCTGTTGGAGCCTGGCTTCAAAATATAAAGTATTTTTAGGGATGTCTCTAAACTTACAAGATCATATTCTAATTTATGCTGCAAAATATACCTGAAAGTCATGCAAAATATGTTTCAGAAATTGTCACCTACCACCCCTTCCAATATCTTTAAAAAAACCCCACCAACAATGCTTTTATTCTTTTAAAGTAAAATGATTAGAACTTTTTATATCAATAGATGCAGAAAAAACATTTGAAAAAATTCAGCACCCACTTATGATAAAATCTCAGTGAAATGAGATTAGAGGGAATAGAGGGATTATATCTCAACATAATAATGGCCATATATGACAAACCTACAGCCAACATCATACTCAATGGGCAAAAACTAAAAGTGTTTCCCCTAAGAACAGGAACAAGACATGGGGATCCACTTTCACTACTTTTTTTTTTTTTTAAATATATCTTTATTGATTTCAGAGAGAGGAAAGGAGAGGGAGAGAGGGAGATAGAAACATCAATGATGAGAGAGTCATTGATCAGCTGCAGCCCACAACCCGGGCATGTGCCCCGACCGGGAATCAAACCCTGATCGCCTGGATCCTAGGTCGATGCTCAACCGCTGAGCCACGCCCAGTCGGGCCACTTTTACCACTCTTATTCAACATAGCACTGGAAGCCCTAGCCACAGTGATCAGATAAGAAAAAGAAATAAAAGACACCCAAATTAGAAAAAAGGAAGTAAAACTGTCATTATTTGCAGATGACATGTTATTGTACATAGAAAACTCTAAAGACTCCACCAAAAATTACTAGATCCAATAAATGAATTTGACAAAGTAGCAGGATACAAAATTAATATTCATAAATCAGTGGCATTTTTATACACCAATAATGAACTATTAGAAAGAGAAACAAAGAAAATAATCCCATGTTCAATTGCAAAATAATAATAATTATAATAATAATGTACTTAGGAGTAAATGTAATCAAGGAGGTAAAGGACTTGTGCTCAGAAAACTATAGTACATTGAAGAAAGAAACCGAGGAAGATACAAATAAAGAGAAGCATATGCCATGTTCATAGACCAGAAGAATTCACATCATTAAAATGTCCATACTACCCAAAGCAATCTATAGATTCAATGCAATTCCCATTAAAATGCTAATGGCATATTTCACAGATCTAGAATAAATATTCCAGAAATTTACATAGAACCAAAAAGGTCCCTGAATAGCCTCAGCAACCTTGAGAAAGGAGAACAAAGTTGGAGGTTTCACAATATCAGATATCACACTATATTAAAAGGCCTTTGGAATCAAACAGACTGGTATAGGCATAAGACAGGCATATAGATCAATGGAACAGAATAGAGAGCTCAGAAATCCACCCACGCCTTTATGATCTATTAATATTTGACAAAGGAGGCAAGAACATACAAAGGAGTAAAGACAGTCTCTTCAATAAATGGTGTTCAGAAAATTGGACAAGTACCTGTAAAAAAATGAAACTAGATCACCTACTTACACCATACACAATAATAAACTCAAAAGAGATATGACTTAAATATAAGTCATGGGTAGTAAAATCTCAGACATCTCTCATAGCAATATTTTTGCAGATATATCTCCTAGAGCAAGGAAAACAAAGGAAAAAACACACAAAACAAAATGGAACTACATCAAACTAAAAACCTTGTGTACAGCAGAAGAAACTATCAACTAAATGAAAAAAGTACCCAATGTATGGGAAAACGTATTTGCCAGAGAGACATCTGGTAGGGGACTAACTTCCAAAATATATAAAGAACTCATACAACTCAATTAAAGGTAGACAAACAACCCAATTAAAAAAATGGGCAAGAGACCTGAAAAGACAGTTTCCAAAGAGGACATACGGATGGCCAATAGACATATGAAAAAAATGCTCAACATCACTAATCATCAGAGTGCTGCAAATTAAAACCACAATGAGGTGTCGCCTCATACCCTGCCAGAATGGCTACCATCAATAAATCAACAACTAATTGCTGGCAAAGATGTGGAGAAATGGGAGCCCTAGTGTACTGTCGGTGGGAACATAGACTTGTGCAGCCGCTGTAGAAAATGGGATGGAGTTTCCTCAAAAAAAATTAAAATGGAGCTGCCTTTTGACCCAACAATGACACTTCTGGGACTATATGCTGATACTGAGACACTAATTCGAAAGAATATATGCACCCTTATATTTATAACAGCATTGATTATAATAGCCAAGATCTTTAAACAGCCCAAGTGCCCATCAGTAGATGAGTGGATAAAAAAGCTGTGGGACATTTACAAAATGGAATTCTGCACAGCCATAAAAAGGAAGGAACTCTTTCCTTTTGCAACAGCATGGATGGACCTGGAGATTATTATGACTGGCTAAATGAAATTAGCCAGTCAGAGAAATACAAATACCACACGATCTCACTAATATGTGGAATCTAATGAACAAAATAAACTGATGAACAAAACAGATCCAGAGGCATGGAAGCAAGGAACAGACTGAGGGATCTCAGAGGGAAAGGGGTGGGCTGGTGTAGGAAGAGATTAACCAAATAATTAAATGCATATATGCATGGCCCGTGGACTCAGACAGCAGAGTGGGGAGGGCCTGGGGATGGGTTGGGGAGGTCAGTGGGGGAAAAAGGGGACATCTATAATACTTTCAACAAAGAAGATAAATTTAAAAAATAAAACGTAAAGAAAGAACCATTTTAAATGTCCTCAGTATTGCTGTGGTCAGTTGATTCACATTGTCTTTATTTTGTTTTAATTTGGGGGAAGACTTTTTTACCTTCAGGTTGGTAACTTTCATTTTTAGAATCTTAAAATTCAGCTCTCACCCTCTTTCATGTTATGTATAAGCTAAACCCAGTATATAAGTATATAACCCAGGAAACGCAATAAATTTATATTATTACCAAATGTCATTTTACAAAAACAAAGGTGAGTGTATATACACATATACATGCATGCACACATAAAAATAATTTACAAGTTTCATGGAAATTTAAATAAATATATTGCCTTATTACTATATTATTTTTTAGAAGGTTGTTATATTTTCTTTCAATAGGAAAAATAACTCTAGGAAGTAGTGGGGAAATAAATTATGATTCTTGTTATTTAGATATTTTCTTATAAGCCTTAGAAAGGGATTAAATATTGGCTTAAATTACTCATTTACATTACATTCTATAGCCTATTGGCCATGCTGGGATTGTATCACTTGCACCTGGCAAATCTGTCAAACTTGAATTTTATATTAAATCCCCAAAATCAGTTATTGCACAACTTCTGACTTAAAAACAAAAAAAAACTATCTCATGTTTCATTATGTAGCATAAATGTGTGTCATATGACTGTCACCATTTTTGCTCATTTAATTTCTGGTTTGTCAAAACTTTCTATTTTTTAAAATGAATATTGTATTACTTTATAATACGTGTTTCCTGTCATTTTATTCTGGGGAATATTTGCATTAAATATTTGTGAACTCTGATTTAGGTCTAATTTATGTATAATCAAACTTATGAACTTCTCTTTATATTTAAACTTAAGATCTCTTTGTCAGGGAATTACAGGCAATACTCTTTCTGGAGGTTTGCCTATTGCTTAATGTTCAGATGCAGATTACTGTACAATAGAAATTTAAACAGTAAAACAGAGGCTTTTTCTTGATGATGATTGTTTTTATTGTTATTAGTATCTTGGTTAAAAACTACATTTAAAAATATTTTATTTCTTACAATTTTCTCTGTAATCAGAGCATGTTGGATTACTTTTATGTGTTTAAGAAATTGGTTTATCTCTGGTTAAATCTACTAATAGATATTAAAATCCTATTTGAGACTCAAAACTTTTATCAGCAGAAAATGTGATGGAAAGCAGAGGAAAATGTAAATTAGTTGTAAAGGTCAGGAAAATATTAAGTTAAAACTTTTAAAGAATATTATTACCTTTTTGTGTCCACCCCCTTTGGATAATTCTGATAATACACATTGAAATAGGAACAGCAATTAACATTTTCCCTTTATCCACTGAATTTAAAAAAAGAATGAGTTTACAATGTTAAAAGATTAGGGGGACATCTGTAATATTCTCAACAATAAAATAAAAATATTATTTACTGTTGTAATATTAGCTAAAAATGGAAATACTGACCTATACTGGCCCATAATCAGAAAGAAATTAGAGCAGGCTTAATGGAAATTAACAAGTGAATACATTTTACATTTAGATTTTGTTTTTATTTTACAGTTCTTCATTTTAAGGAAATCTTGTCTATAGAGACAATCTGAGTATATTTGCTTCAGGCAGATGTTTGCATTCTCTTAGCTTAGTGATTCTGGAAATAATAGAAGAAGGGGTGTCCAATCCCAATGAATATAAATAATTGAACCAGCATACATTTTTTGAGCAAAGAGAAACTAATGTATACTCATTAGTGTGTGAAAATACCTTGCAAATTTACTAGTCAATCTATATTTTAACAAGTTTTAAATTCATAACAAAATTTTGTGACAGAGGTACCAAAAGATACTTTGTAAAGAATAAATGTTGTAACTGGAAAATTACAGTTAAAGTGATCCAGAATTCCAGAATGCTAACACAGAATGAGCCACTACAAAGATGTGGCAGAATTTTCACTCTTAAATTTTAATACTTTTTAGTATAATAAGTAACCCATAAAGACATGATTCTTGCAAATTTTCTTTAAAATTAAAATGCACTGAAGCAAAAACTGATAGTGCCACTTCTCCATGCCCCTAGCCCAATGTCCTTCTCCATATCTATTTGCCATGTTTTCTAGATTGTTTTACTCTATACACTAACATAAATAAATAAACCTTTAATATACATGAGTATGTTTATTTTACATGTTCATAATGCATGCATTTATATACCTTCTGTATTTATTTATATAAATATACCCATAGTATATCAATTTACACATATATGTATATGTGCATATATAAAAATGCATATACAGTAATATAAATACATATGTAAATATATAAACACATATCAATACATTTCTAAATACCATATCCTTTAATCTCTCACACTTTAATATTTTGCTTTCAGTATATGAACTATACTTGGGAGTGCTTTTCAAGATGGTTTTCACAATGAATGAGATTCCAACTTAAGTGACATCTAATTTACCAAAATCAAATTCTCCTTTGAATTGTATCCTATAATTTTTAAAAAACATTGAAGTCTGATTCTGTGTCATTTGTCACTATGTTTCTTAAATCATTCTAGGAGCCTCCTTTGCTAAATACATGTCAGTTTATAGGAAGGTGTTTGAAGTACTATCTTGGTACCCATAACATTCTTTTTTTATTAAATTTATTGCGGTGACATTGGTTAATAAGATTATACAGGTTTCAAGTGTGCATGGCATTGTGTGCCCACCACTCAAAGTGAAATCACCTTGTCACCATCTGTTTGGTTCTTTTACACCTCACCCCCTTCCCTCTGTAACCACTACACTGTCGTCTGTGTCTATGAGTTTCAGTTTTATATCTCACATATAAGTGGAATAATTTGGTTCTTAGCTTTTTCTGACTTATTTCACTTAGCATAACATTCCCAGAGTCCATGCATGTTGTCACAAATGGCAGTGTTTCATCCTTTCTTATGGCCGAGTAGTATTCCATTGTGTATATGGACCACATCTTTTTTATGCAGCCCTCTATCAAAGGACACTTTGGCTGTTTCCATGTCTTGGTCACCGTGAATAGTGCTACAATGAACATAAAGGTGCATATATCTTCCCTCTTCTGGGTATCTACTCAAAAAATTTGAAAACATTTACCAAAAACTTTCTATCTAAGCATTACCATAGTCTAGATCATTAACATACTGACTAGCAATCATCTCTATTGAAGCACTTTAAGGTAATGAGGCAGATTTTGTCCTAGGTTTAGTAAACTTGGGCTTTGAATTCCACTTTGTAACTATAAATAGTTAATCCTTGTGCTAAGAGATTATTTTAAAATGTTGCAGAGAGATTAAATACACAGAATGCATAGAAGTTAAACTAATGAAAAGATTGCAATATATTCGTTCTGTAAACAAGACTTGTTAAAATTAAAAGGATGAAAAAGAAAAGAATTATAAGTAAATACAATAAGATAGAATTTCAATCTTATTTACATAATGATATAATAAGAAAATCCGTACAAATATATTTGAAGATCAAAATTTACTAAGCATCCTGGTCCCAGGCCAGTGTGGCACAGTGGCTGATAGTCCACCATGAACCAAGAGGTCACCAGTTCCATTCCTGGTCAGGGCACATGCCTGGGTTGCAGGCTCAGTCCCCTGTGTGGGGCATGCAGGAGGCAGCTAATCAATGCTTCTCTCTCATCGATGTTTCTCTCTATCCATCTCCCTTCCTCTCTCTCTCAAACCAATTTTAAAAAATGTAAAACATTTATTAAGCAAATTCATGTTCTTATTATTAATTCTATAGTTATTCAGACATCATCATTGACTAGATATTCTACCTAATATTTCAAAAAATTCAATACTAATTGCAGCCTTTGATGTTATAAACCAGGTCAAAGAAAATTATTTTGACTATCTGTCAAAAACAATTTGCTGTTCTATAGTCCCATGATATTTTCTTTGTTTTAAATCTCCTTTAAAAATAGTAACTGCCTGAAATCACTTGGACCTTTGTCAGAATGTACTCCTGAGAAAAGTATAACCTTACTTTAGATACTTGAAAATCACACCATTATACCAGCATTTCAGAGCTGCCTTAAAAGCATCACTCCAAAGACTTTGCATTTTAAAATTAAAGGGATCTGATCTTCGAATGCATTGAAGTGTCTATTTGCTTAGAGTTAGTTACTTATACTTGGAGTTTTCTTTAATAATAGTAATGAATTATGTAGCATACAGGCACATTTCAGCACAACAGGGTCAATGAGAGTGTTCTAATCAATAGCAACTAATTTAAAGAAGACAAATAAAGGATACTGTCTTCAATGTGTATAACAGGTTTTTGCTTTTCATATTTTTACTAGAGAATACTTTTCTCCATGTCATTGGGTGATAAATTCAAATATAAATATTTTTATGGTATGTGTCACCTTTAAGTTAATATAATTCTGATCAAGCCACTGAGAGAGATACTAGGTACCACCATCATTAGGATCATTCTAAATCTTGTATTTTTTTTTTAATTAAGAAAATACATTTTATTATAATTCCTTATGAAGTTAAAAACATAGGCAGAACCTTCTAAATAAGAGATTGTAAAACAACAAAGGACCATCCACTAAAAATCAAATCATCTAGCCCTGGCCCGGTAGCTCAGTTGGTTAGAGTGTAGTCCCAATATGCCAAGGTTGAGGGTTCAGTCCCCTGCCAGGACATGTAAAAGAATTAATCAATGAAGGTATAAATAAATGGAACAACAAACTGATGTTTCTCTCTCTCTCTCTCTCTTTCTCTCTCTTTCTCATTTTGCAAAATCACACAATTCTTGTTGCTCTTAAATTTATTTTTCTATGTGAAACTCACCTCTCTTTCTCTCTTCTCTCAACCTTCCTCTCTCTCAAATTAATTAAAAAATCAAATTATCTAAAACATTTAAAAGTTTAAGATAGCAAATATGATCCTCAGACAGTATTTCAGCTTCTAATATGCAATCTTCCTACAGTCACAGCTACTGAGATTATATCCGCTTCTGAGTTTTCAAGTGGAGAAAAATGAGCCATGTGACTTTTTTTAAGTAACAAAACTGATCATTACTCTAACCTCTTGGTTGATTGTCTCTCCAATGTATAAATTTGCTATTACTGATCTTTTGGGGAGGCCACCTTGTTTATTTGCATCATTTCCTATAGTTACTCTTGCAGGAGCTGGATGGTGGGGACAGCACTGGACACCAGTCTTGAAACTTCAAGAGTGGAGAGTATTGACATAAAGATGATTTCAGATATAAAAAGATGATCTGGGAGGACCTCAATCCTAATGTTACAATGAGTGGGAACGTATCAAAACTCATAAAACTTTTGATACACTGAGGTGACACCACACTGTATTTTTTTTTTTTTTCCAGAAAGAGTGGAAGGGAGAGAGAAAGAGAGATAGAAACACACCAGGAATTGAGTCTGCAATTGAGGTACATTCCCTTGGCTGGAATTGAACCCAGGACCCTTCAGTCCGAGGAGGGCTGAGACTCTAACCACTGAGCAAAACTCGCTAGGGTACAAAACTGTATTTTTAAATATTTACAGGCCTGAAGCAATAGAACAAACCTGATCATATTTCAAGTTGTGTTTATTTACAACTATTTATTTAATGTATTGTTATGTTTAGAAGTACATAGTAAAAATAAACCATTGAACCAAAATTGTTGTGAAATCAAAGATCAGTTGTAACTCTTAAAATAACCGATCTTTAACAAAAAGCTTTGAGAGCATAAATAACATTGAATTCTAAGTAGAGGATCATTTAAAATGCTACTAAGGTATATTTTATAATCATATTGCAATTACATTTCATTTTCACTTTTACTGATATAAAATCACTAGCTGATATAAATGTTTACAAATAAAAGAATAAGAATAAAAATGCATGTGCTACATAGAAAATTTGGAAATTTTCATTTACATTATTCATTAACTACAGATGTAGCAATATAGAAGAATTTGAAATTCACCACTGAAGTTATGTTCCCCATATTTATGTGTGACTACCAGCTATTTAAGCAGCACACCAGTGCTTTCTTTAAAATAAAATGAAAGTGAACAGAATGTTCAAGGTTGGGCAAATCCTACAACTCGTCCTAAAGCTAAAAAATTAATTCACTGGAAAACAATTATAAGATGGAAAGTCTCTGACATTTTGCAAAATCACACAATTCCTGTTGCATTTAAATTTATTTTTCTACGTGAAGTTCACCTTAAAATAGATCAAATGATATTTCATTTTCATTTTTCAAATGATTTTATGGGAGGATATGTTTTCAAACAAGGCTAACATTTTTTCTAAGAGAGATTTTGGAAGAACTTGTCAATTAACACATGTCATCAAGCTGTATTGCTCATGCTATTTCAAATCAACTTAGGCAAAACTCATATACTACCATGAAGATGAAAAGAAAAAGAAAAAACCAAAAAAACTCCACCATGATCCTTCTCTTCAAGAAGCTACTATCTTACTGAGATTAGATATATTGTCATTCATAGCTCTGCACCACCTTCAGCTTCATAAACATTTTTAAAATATATAATACTTATTAGTGATTTCAAATTAGAATTATTAAAAAGAATAAAAATGGCTCACAAGTCTACTAAAAGATAATCTTCATTCATATATTTTTTAAAATTAATACACCTGCAGGATTAAAACATCCAAGTTAAGAAAAGTTATACAATTATTAGCAAATCTCCCTTCTCCTTTCTCAGTCTCTGTTTCCTGTGCTCTGATGTAACTATCACTGAAAGTTGTATTTGTGATTTAGAATTTTATATATATGCTAACATATAAGTATATATTTATATCTTGATATGCATTTTAATTTAAACAAAATTAATTATACTATATTTATAGTTTTGGACTTTTTCCACTTAATATCATTTGATGATTTTTCTATTTCAAACACATAGTTTTCCTCTATACTAGTTTATAAAAATATAATTCAGCAGTTTGTGTATTTTCCAGATTTGCTGTGGTAAATATCTTTGAATGTGAATCTAGGCTGAAATATACTAGGTATTCTTTCAGTGCAAATATCACCTGAGCTCTGGATTGTTATTGCATAAGACTAAAGCTCAGTCAAATTGATTTAAGCAGAAGGTGGATAATGTAATTGAAAATTCTATGTGTTCTGATTTTAGGCATACTCCATCAGGTATTTAAATATGCCATCAAGAAAGTCCTATGTCTTTATTTCTAAAACAAGTTGTCCCCATGTTGAGAGTATGATATTAACTCTAACCCAGTGGCTCATCTTACTTGATATTTCCTGATGGAAAGAGAAATTATTCCTTTTTTAAATAGTTCAAACAAAAAAATCACAGAGGGGACTCTTATTGTCTTTATGTAGTTTTCTGACCTATTGTTCAACTGCTTCTGAAGTCCAAGTTCATGAGAGTAGGCCTCCATCATGTGCCTGAACCCATGTAGTGCTGGCATGTGGGGGTAGGTCCATATGAGCCAAATAGGAGAGGTTCTGCTTTCCCAACAAGGAAAAAAATGCTAAGAAAGAAAACTCTGCATATGTCTAGCACAGCAGTAATACGTTTATTTTAAATGGTGTATTTATTAAGACAAAATGCTTTGCCCTTAAAAATGTCTTTAAATCATGTTTAGTATTAATATCATGAGCCCATCTTTCTTTCAGTTAGCAATTTCTTGGTATATTTATTGTAAATAGGAAATAACTATTTCCATCCTGAAATTTCCATAAAGAGAAGTAAAGCTCCACTTGACTCACCAGGAAGGAGAAATCATGAGAGAAAAACTCAACACATGGATGGATATGTAGGATTCATTGATCCAATTGGTAAGATTGGTAGAAAAATAGTAAGCATGCTGTACACAGCTCTGCCCTCTGCTTTTCATAGGTACCTAGATTTTGAAAGCTTGAATTTTCTATTTTCCATGTGGTAAGCTGGGTCCTTTAGTTCTGTGTTTTCAATTCAATATAAGGGGAAGATAAGGCAACCATTGGACTTCATATTAAACTTCATCCTCATATGCAACTTTTAACAATAATAATTCCATATTTGATCTTCATTTGTCTTAAGCCTGCATCTTACTTCTAAACTAGGGACAACTTTAAAATCCCAACATATATTTTGTTATTTAGAAACATGGAGACATAATAACAAATACTTGTTTGAACACTGACATACAAGGTGGAAAGTTTGAGGCTTTTGCCTACGTCAAGTCCATACCCTGAAATAATTCAGTTTCTGTGGTTGGCTATATCATTTCCATTGGATCACAGCATTGAGTGCAGCTGGTGAAGGAATCCCAATAATATTCAGGCATCAGAATGAGATTCATCTGGCTAAGTTTGAGTATAAAAAAAAATTTAACAATGTGATTTTTTGAGATTTTAATTCCTTTAGACTTAAGAATTTTAGTTTTTGATCTCTTTATAATTTAATTTAAAGGAGCAAGTTATCTGATTTATGGCCTTTAATTTCAACTGGAATACAATACTGTGAGGGAATAAATACTGGTTCAATTTAGCATGTTTTAGTAATGCTGACATTTAAATATTTGAAGTAATTTTCTACTGGCATTTGGAGTTATTGCATAACACCCATGAGCCACCTCAGAATACTTGGCAGATATATTTGCTATGAGAATTAAGCAAGGTGAATTTGACTAGAATTAGACTAGCGAATATTTTGGCCTGGAATGCCTTTCAGAGCCCTGAGGCTTAGGGATAAAAGCTGAGTTGCCTACCAGTAGTACTGGGGATATTTACAATGGAGATATGTAACTGGAGATAGGAGAGTAGCTCCATGAGTGTGAAAAACCTTACTTATAGTATATTGTTAACCAGCCTCTCTGTGGTTGACTGTAGGATCACTGTTAAGCCCAGTGGGGAAAGAAAGTAGGAAGATGAGGAGAGTTGTAGGAAGGAACACCTAAGCCCATTTTCAGGGAGGGAAAATATGGGAAAAGCATATCTGTTCTTGCACCCTGTACCTTACCCTCCTGCCTTGATTCCTACCTAAAGAAAAGTAATTCCTAAAGCAGTGATGGTTGATTGAACTGGGAAACTGAAACAGGGAAATGATAAAAAAATGCTCAACTCAGCTTTGACTTCATCTCATGAGGTTGCTTTTCTGAAATTACTCAATTCTATTTTCATCCCATGCTAAACTCACTGAGACAGCTTTCCTTCATCTAGTGTTTAAACTTCTTTGAATTCAGAGAGTATAAAAAGCATCAATGATTATAAATAAGTATGTGTCTAAAGCATAAACTTGTAAAATATTCCCAGTGGTGTTTTGTTTCTAGTCCTTGGAATACACTGAGGGTAGCCAGGCAATCCTGCAACACAGAAATCATCTGGGGTTGGGGCCTGGAGAGCAGTCACAAACAAGCCACTCTTCAGTAAACTGAGAAGCTCTTTTGGGCACCTCCTTGCCCATGTCCTTTTAAAGAGCTTAGATACAGGCTTCTGTGGTTTTTTTAATCATTACATCAACTTGTATTTTTTTCTCCTGAGTTTGATCAATCTCATTGGTGAATTTGGACCTTCCCCTCTGCTATGTATTCCCAGAAAATTAAAGCCTTTTCTATTTCAAGCTACCATAGAGTTCTTCTAAATCACTGTTCCCACATGTAACTTGCTTCCTATGCAGCCAATACCACCAACTCCCTATATCCTTCCCTGAGTCTACTAGAGTCAATTATTTATGTTAGACATCCGATTTAAATGTTTTGAATAAAACTCCCAGGCTTAACATTGGAATTTTCAGCACCAAAAGACTTAACAAGCAATATATTTTTCATTTAACAATGCAATTTTCTGAAACATTTCATTTCTCTGTCACTATTTATATCTCTAGTAATATATTTCCCAGTTACATCAATGTATTTCCTCTAAAATATCAGACTGTGCAAAAGTAACCAAAGATAAAAGAATATTCCAGTGCCTCCAGAGTGACTCATAAACCTGAACGAGAAGAAAACATTGCTGGAGAGGAACGAAATGTCAGAAATATAGTGTGCCAGCTTTAGATTACCATGTAGGCAAGGTTGACTCTATTCCTCTGTACTGTTTGCATTTCAAAATTTAACTCAATATTTTTTCTTTTTTAGAAAAAGAGATAATAATATCATAATGAAGAAATCCAATTAAAGTGGCAGAAATCACAAGCTCACGACCAGTTTTCAGCATGGATATAAATTTCCCTTTGATCTTTTGCCCAGCCTTTCCAAAATCCTGTAAAAGTCAGCATGGGCCCAACGCTGATCACTTGTCTAGTTCTTACAAACCATTTCCTTAAAAGAGTGAAAATTATCAGACAGCTGCAGCGGTTCAGCTTGCAAGAAAAACACAGAATGTCATTTCCAAGGTAAGCATGCAGCTGTCTTTCTGTCACTTAAGGTTTTTAAAGACAAATCTAATTAAATGTGTACCTAAAAAGCTGACAGAATAATTCTTAGCATACTAATGAAATTTGTTGTAAGGCAGTGCAACCACAATTCTCTTCCTCTGTTTTACCCCTGGCTGGCAAACCTGGAAACCCTTATCTGACGTAAAATATATAACTCTCTTCTTGACTAAGATGCTTACAATATATATTAAATTAAATTGTATTTAATTTTTTAATTGAGCTTCTTTCCTCAATAGAAGATAGAACATTGGTCAGGATGGGAAATGTTTAATATTTCCTGAGTGAAGTAGGAATATTTTTAATCTGGCATTCTGAATTAAATATTAAATTTTAACTCCCTAGTCTCTACCTACTTTTTCTTTTATAACATATGAGAAAAGCATTTTGAAAATATTTAAATTAGAGCCTGAAATCATGTTTTTTCTCAGTTTGCAAGATTTTTTTCTAATTTTGAGTTATATAGCTGGCAAACTCTGTCCAAATTCCAAGCTTTTTAATAGAATATAATTTTAACAAGCCTCCTTTCTTATCATTAGATGAGTTTGTATCCAGGGTCTATACGTAATAACTTGATGACTAAATTCTTGGCAAAGTTGCATTTCATTGTGCAGCTGAGGAGATATCTCAGTTGAATACCATTTTTTATGAGTTTGCTTTGTTTGTTTATTTATTTCCATCCTTCACAATTGAAATAGAACTGTAAATTGTTATTGTTTCAAAAGATCTGAGTCTATGAACTGAGCTTTAAAATATGCACTATATGAGGCATTGGCTAGTGTCTCCGTATTTCAGGTTAGTACATTTAATACTGCATTAGTGCAGGTCTGTGTATCAGTTTTTTATAAAAATTAGGTTATCCATTGGCTAACAATTTAAATATTTTGTAAGTACTGAGGAAAGGCTATAGTACAAAGGAGGCCATTGAAGGTGAGTCTAAGGGACACTTTCTTATTGAGTAATAGAGATGAGAAAAAATCAGCTCTAGGGAAACATATTGTTTAACTTAACTGGGAAGAGTACATATGCATAATACCTCTTTATCATAGAGTTTGATGTTATTTTTTAACACTGGAAAGAAACTTCAGATATACCTGTGTATCTGTGAGAAAAGAACAGCGAGAGCCAAGTATTTTGTATTTATTTGAGGTCATGCAGTATTATTAGTAATAGAATCTGAGCTCTGCCTCCTACTAAAAACTGGTCCCTGAACATTGGGCTTTCATATACATAGAATAATTGGTTTCCCAGAATTCATATCCCTGTACCTATGATGTTGCCTAGGAAAGAAGAGTCAATAAACGTGAAAGTATTCACTAATAAATGGAACACTATAAAATAAAATTTTGCTTAAGACTGGCTTTCTTTTCTTGCTATGTCAACTTCATTGCCTACCTCTTAATCCATTTACAATATAATGCAAGTAGATTTTAAAGGATTACTTCAAATTTAGGGGGATATTGAAGAATTTGTCAGGTCAAAGAGTATGGGAACTTATCAATTTTTTAAATTGGCAATAAGTTAGATAAGTTACCACGCAAAAGAAAAAAATCTGTCAAGATGAAAGAACAAGTTAAACAGAATTAATTCCAATTATTCTGAGCTTCATAGGAAAACTGAAGAAAGCACTTTATATTTTGGAAAAAATGTTTTAATGTTCAAATCAAATATGAGATGAAGAATACCATATCATAACATCATACCATTTAATAAAAAATATTAAAAGTCCATATCTGATTAATTTTTAACTTTTACTCAGAAATGTATAGTTTAAATACAAACTAAGACTTCTTACTTAATAGGAAAAAAGGACTTTTAAATTAAACAATTAAATATTTTTCCCTCTATTTACTATGAAACATCATTTCACATTTAAGTAAATTTACTGGAGGTCGACTTTACTGGAGTGTAAAACGCATGCATTTTAAATATAGCTATTGATGAGTTTCAATAAATGTATGTATCTGTGTAATCATTAATACAATCAAGGGAAAGAACATTTTATCATTTTATATGCATTAAAAAAATTTCTCATTGGCTTTTGCAGCCTATTTCTCCTCTCCCCCCTGGCCCTACACAATCACTATTATTATTATTATTATTATTATTATTATTATTATTATTATTATTTTGAAATGATTATAGATCCACAGGAAGAGCCTGTTGGAGGAAGCGATGGAGAGGACACCATCACTAGTTGACATATGAGGTAGTTGGGGGCAACCCCGGGTTCCTTAACTTCCCTGCCCTCCTTGGAATGGATGCCCCCCCCTCCTCTCCAGGGACAAGGCTTTGAGATTAATGTGTTATCCAGACCATCTGGACAGGTACGGAACTGAACCCAGTTAAGGCTTTATATTCACTCTTAAATTTGGGTGAGCAGTGTGGAGATCTGCTGTTCCTGTGGCTGCCCAAGACAAGCCCCCTCAGTGCCGTTGCTTATTACACCTGCCACCTACCATTCTGGAGTGGCCTACCTCTTTTTCATGGTCTCCTTTGCTCTCCTTTGGCAGGGGTCAGTTTCTTTTACTTTTAAAAATTAATTTTATTGGGTGACCTTGGTTAATAAAATTATATAGGTTTCAAGTGTATAATTCTGATACATCATCTGTATATATTGCATTGTGTGCCAGCCACCCAAAGTCAAATCTTCTTCCTTCAACAAATATTTGATCTCCTTTACCCTTTCCTAACCCCCCACCCTCCTACCCTCTGGTCTTTCAGCTTGAGAACTCCGGGTTGCAGGATTGCAAACCAACAGCCCACCACACCTGGCAACAGCTGGCTGATAGTGGAAGCTCAGATTCACGTTCAACTACGCAGCTGAGGATGGAACAAGCCTTCCTTTGCCCTGTGAGTGGCACCAGGTACATATTATTTGCAAGGTTACCTTCCCAGGCCTCCTTTTTCTTGGTTCTTTGGCCAGAGTGAGCAGGCTTTTCTCGGAGCTCCTTTGTCTGTTCCCGGAGGAATGTAATTTCTTATATGAACCTCACATACTGCAATCTGGGTAAATCACATTCTTTATGAATAAAGAGAATTGTGCTTCTTCTTTTTCAAGTTTGGTCTTTTATTTCTTGTCTTTTTTTTTTTTTTTTTCCAATCCTCACCCAAGATCACCTTTATTACTGATTTTAAAGAGAGAGGAAAGGAAACGGACAGAGAGAGGGCAGTGTGGGGGTGGAGAAGCATCAATGTGAGGAACATCTATTGGCTGCCTCTTGTTCGGGCCCAGACCTGGGATCAAACCCTCAGCCTGGGTATGTGCCCTGACGAGGGATCGAACATGGGACCCTTCAGCGCATGGGAGATGCTACAACCAACTGAGCCACACCAGCCAGGGCTATTTCTTGTGTTTTTAATGTCTGGAGCTCCAGTAAAATGTTGAGTATAAATGATGACAGTGGATTTCATGTTGCTCTTTTTTGTGTGGAAAGAATGTAATTTTCACTCTTAAGTGTAAGGTTAGCTTCAGGTTTTTCTTAAATGCCCTTTATGAGGTTCAGGATGCATGCTTGTGTTCTTTGATTGCATACATTATTATTTCAGTTGATTTTTGTTTTCTTTATAATGAGGAGCGGGTGTTTTTCTGTGTACATTTGAGAGTATTGCATTGTTTTTCTTTTTTAAATAGTTATATGGTGAATTATATTAACTTTTAAATGTAAACCATACTTACATTCCTGAGATAAAGCCCATAGGATCATGAGATATTATTATATATGCTTTTGGATTTGATCTGCTGATAACTGGCTTAAAATTTTTGCATCTATGTTCATAAAGGAGTTTATAGTTTTCTTATAATGTATAGAGTAATTCTAGTATCTTTAAATGAATTAGAAAATCTTCCATACACCTAAATTATCTTGAAGAATTTGCATAAAATTAGTGTTAGTACTTCTCTAAATAATATTTGTAGAATTTACCATTAAAATCATATGCACCTGGGGTTTTCTTATGGGAAGGTTTTTAACAATAAATTCATTCTTGTTAATAGATACACAACTCATCATGTTATCTATTTTTTTGAGTGAATTTGTGCTGCTGTGCTTTTTTTTCAGGTGAGAAGGAAAATGGTACCCTGATTGCATTCCTGTTACTTTACCTTAGGTTGTAGCAAAATCCTCTTTTCCTTTCTTTGTAAACACCTCTACTGGATGCTGCTTAAGGGCATAACTATCCTATGCAAGGAAATACCATGCCTAAGAAGGTGCAGGAGGAAACTTAGATTTTAAGGGAAAAAATAAAATAAAAAAGATTAGATTGAAATATGGCCTATGCATTTTAAAATTGATTAAAATTATAGCAAGAACAAAATTCTGCTTTCTAATGTTTTGATAGGATACCACCGCTGAAATAAATGGTGTTTCATATGTTTAGAAAAATCACTTATCTTTACCCCAAAAATATATTTAGGAATCAAGTCCTGAAGCCTGAAAGTAAGAGATAAATTTCTTGACATGCATGTACACTTAGAAAATTAATTTTAAACTCTATAAACTTTGAGAAAAATACTTGACAATTTTTATTGATTTTGATTTCCCCACAGAAAAAGTGAGGATGGGATCTAAAATTGTTCCTAGACTTAGATATATTGTTATTATAGGCATTTCAAATTATTTACAACTCATAAATATACATCTAGAGAAGAACAGTATTCAATGATACATCAAAAACCATGAGAGTAGTTAATTCAGGTGAGATGGAGAGAGAGGGAGAAAAATCATATTAGGGAAAGTTTAACAAGGGAATTAAATGTATTAATGGTATTTTATTTAAAGAGTATCTGAATCTAATATGACAAATTAAAATTTGCAAGAAATCCTGCCTCTTTTATTTATATTTATTGTGAGATTGACATGAAACTCAAAGGAAGAGTAAATTATAAGAATATGCATTGCTCCAGAATATTTTTAAATAATATTATCCAAATATCTAAAAATACTTCAGTTGGAATGCAAAACATCCAATTTACGGTTTCTTTAAAACCCATAAGATGTTAAAAAAAGGGGGGGGGGCTATTAGTGTGTGTGTGCATTAGTGTACACATGAAAGAGAAAAGCCAAAATTATATTTGCTTCTTTTCAAACAGCCCATGCAGGTATTTAAAAATTCTATTAGAAGTACAATGATCAGGGTCCTGTTTCTTTCCTTCAGCTTAATAGCTTTGTTTAACCCATTTTGAACTATACTCAGATTTGAATTAATACTCAGGGTTGCATCTGGAAAAAATAACAGAACTGACTTGTTTAGTGCAAATTTTTAGACAACAGAGATATTGTTCCTCATTCTGATTATTAAAAGAAAAATTGTTCTCATATAAAAAATACTATTTTGCTTTGTTTAGAATAAAATCTCATCTAATTTAATTACAATACACTTCAAGTTTTTATCTGTGTTATAAAATTTGGAACTCACAAATAAGTCATGGTGATCACCCACCAACAGGTTTTCATTATATAAATTGCATATCTTTCTTGCATTGTGTCTCTTTCATTGTGCAATATACAACTAGAAACTTATTACTGCTCTTACATTTGTTGATTTACTGATTAATCCATTCTATGTATATCAGCATTAGTTTCTAGTATGTAAATAATACCTATGTTTATCAAAATTTAGTTGTCTACTCTTGGTTTCAAATGCATAAAGTATATGAATTTCAGTTTTTTTATTTGAGTGCTCAAAATCTAATTCAAAATCCTAAATCTATGATATGGTATTTATTTGGCTAAATCGCCATTTCTAATGAAACTAATATTTAATCAACATATAAGTAGTTTCTTTTCCTTTGCATTAATTTAGTTCCTACTTATTACTATTTAACATACTCATATGTGAATGCTTATTTCAAAAATTTAAAGATATTCCTGTTACATAGTCTTATTTTAGATTAATATATACAAAAAGTTGGTTTAAAAAACTTACTTTCCTGTGATTCACTAATTACTTTAATTCTTCAAAGGCATACCTCTTTTGGGGAAAAGTATTTGTTATCTAAATTTTGATGTCAACCCACAAGTTTGATTTTTAGATTTAACACATCCAGTGATTAATCAGTATGTCTGTGAGTGACTACATTTTATTGCACCATTCTGCAGAATAACAAGATTTGTCACTCTCCTGAGAGACAGTTAATATTTGATCTAGTTCACAGGAGAAAATTCTAAATTGATAAACCCCTGAGGAAGGTTGCAGATGACCATGGATATCTTTTCTGGAACATGTGGTTTTATGTAACAACATAGCGTAGTAATGGGTCTTCTTCCATGATTCATGGCAAGCCATTATGTGATTTAATACCCTTTTGGTTTTTATGTATCGTGCTATGAACTACTTCAGTAATAAACATGCTGCCTCTTCAGGCATTATCATTCATTCTGTGCACCCTGGAACTTCGCTCACCTCTGTGCCTATTTATCTTCAGAGCAGCAGCCCTTTCTGCGTCTTCAGCCCATTGGTCTTCATTAGTGCATTTCTTTTGCAGACATAACCAATTGCCACTTTAACTTTCTGAGTCTTCAAAGTGGGCTGTATTTTGATTTTCCATCTTATGAACTTTGTTTTCCTGCCTCTTCGTCATATAGCTCAAATATATCTTTTCATTCTTTGCTGTCAACTTGAGCTTCTTCATCACTGTTTCTGAAACAACATATTATTTGAAGTATCCAAACATGACTTTTTTCAGAACTAGATGATATATATTTTAATAACTTTCCAAAATGAGCAGACTCATAATTTGAAACTTTAAAATGTTGCTAGAAATTTAAAAAGCTTATTTTTCTTATTTCACCTCTGAATATTTATTTTCATATATTTTCAATTAATAAAATATATTTCTGTATAGTTTCTTTATCAACTTCTTGTTTCCTTTTAGACAATGAAGTTTTTACAGAAAACTTTTTATTAAACAGATTTTCTAAGCAAACAGCAGCTTGTGTTGTTTGTCTTCTAAATCTGAAAGAATAAACTACATTATAAAGAATAGCTTAATTTTTAATTGATACAGCATCAAAACTTATAGATCCTGCAAATTATAAAATAGAGATAAAACTATGATGATTATTTTTGTTGTCCATCATAAAAGTAAAAATACTATTTCCTGTGTTTTCTCTGCTTAGATTTGTATCATAAAACTAGTGACCCATAGAATTGGAATGAATCATTAACCAAACCCAACCCAACAATGTATGTGAGCTTCCAGCTTCGCCTTAGTTGAGTGATAAAGCACTCACGAGCTCATAGAATAACCTACTCTGGTTTCGGTGGGACTTTTTCCTTCTATAGAGATCAAATCTGTCCTTGTGCAACTTCTATTTACTGGTCTTAGTTTATTCATATGGAGCTTAGTAGGGGAGTGTTAGATTTCTGTAAGTAATCATCCAATTATTTAAAGAAAAGTAAATCCTCAAATTTATTTTCTAAGCTAAATATCTTGTTACTCAATCAGATGATCATTTGATGAGTTAGTTAAAGGGCCCTTGTTTTTCAAATTGGGCTTATTGAGTTATAATTTACATATGGTAAAATTCAGTCATTTAAAAAATTTTGTGCAATGAATTATAACAAATTATTTCTGTCATGTAAACACTATAACATCAGGACTAAGAGCATTTTCATTGCTCCTTTACAGTGAATCCTATCCATCCTCAGTCAGCAATAAGATGTATTCTTTTCACTATTTTATATTTAACCTATCTACATCTTGGACATGTGGGTTGTTTCTTGCTCTGAGCTATTATAAAATTGCTATCCAAGTCTGTCTTCAGGTCTTTGTGTGGACATGTGTTTTATTTTCCTTGGGTAACCTGAAAAAGGATTGCTACATCCTATGGTCATGTATGCTTAATTTTAAGCAAAACTCAGAAAGTGTTTCCAAGGTGCTGATACAATTTGCATTTTCATCAAAATGTTTAAAATTTCCTGCTTATATTTCTGTTCATATATTTAATTAGGTTTTCATCATTTTATTTTTATTATTTTTTAATTTTTATTTTTCAATTACAGTTGCCATTTAATGTTATTTTATCTTAATTTCAGGTGTATAGCATCATGGTTAGACAATCTCATATAATTTATAAAATGTTCCCTCCAATATTTCAAGTACTCACTTGGCACCATACATAGTTATTACACTGTTATTATTTTTTATTTTATTTATTTATTTATTTTTGGTTAAAATATTACAGATGTCCCTTTTTCTCCCCAATGACCCATTCCATCCCATCCCATCCCCTTCCCCAGTCCCTCTCCCCACCATTATCCATATCCTTGGGTTGTGCATATATCCATATAAATTCTTTGGTTACTCTCTCCCCCTCCACCCACCCGCCCTCCTCCATCCCTCTGACATTCGTCAGTCTCATCTATGCTTCTATGTCATTGAATCTATTCTGTTCATCAGTTTATTAAGTTCTTTAGATTCCACGTATAAGTGAGATCATGTGATGTTTGTCTTTCTCTGCCTGGCTTATTTCACTTAGCATAATATTCTCCAGGTCCATCCATATTGTGCCAAAGGGTAAGAGCTCCTTCTTTTTTACAGCTGCATAGTATTCCATGGTGTGAATGTCCCACAGCTTTTTTCCGCATTCATCTACTGATGGGCACTTGGGCTGTTTCCAGATCTTAGCTATTGTTAACTGTGCTGCTATGAACATAGGGGGGCACATATTCTTTCTGATTGGCAACAATTATATTTGATAATGTTTCACCAAAACATTCCTTTTGAGATATTTAATGATTTGATTTTTTGCATAAAGTGAAAAATAAAGGCAGAATAAATTGAGGGGAAGAGGTTAATGTGATATGGTACTTTTAGAAAACTTTATTAGTTGGCATTCGGTGCTTATTTCTGTTATTTTCTGTATTGCCTAACCAGGAAATTCAGTCTTATTATCTTACAATAGGGATCTGTGGGAATATTTTCCAGGCTATTGTGGCTGCTCTGGCTGCTGCAGCTGCCACTGGCTCATGGATCTTTCCAGCACTACGGATGCCCAGTCTTGATCTGCAGAGCAGTTGCAGAGCGGCCAGATGCTTCCCGAGCACTGTCTAATTCTTTCTCAGCCCCCGTAAGATGATGTGGGAAGGCGATTATAATTTCCTAGAGTACCTCTTTGCTAATCAAAAATACATGCTGGAATAGACTGGAGATGTATGAGAGTCTTCAGTATAGTGGCAAATAAATGTCAAGGGAAGAATATGAATTGAGAACTGAGAATTGAATGGAGAGAGCCTATCTATTTCAAGCAATTCATTTGTACTGAGGGGCAGTTAAAGAGCAGTGCTCTGCAAGAAGACTGTTTCTCTAGTCCCTCATCCCTATGAATTTTTTCCCCATTCCTTCCTCATTTCAGTCCCTCTTTCAGTCTAGTGAAAGACATTCTTTCAGAAGAAGTACTAATTTTTATCAGAGATGACAGAAACTAATTTCACATAGAAGTATGCCTCATATTAACATAGCTTTGACCTCATACTTTTAAACAATTATAGTCCCTATGATTATCATGTGAAGAAACTTTTCTTTCTTTTTTTGGCTTCAGTATCATTATAAATATACATTCAACTTTCTGATCAAAGAAATATTGGAGAATAGAACATATCATTAACCCTGAATACCATTTACTAAAAGATTAATCAAAACATGGTTGAAAATATATTTAATGTAGTTAATGAAAATAACAAATATAATTTAGGGACACATTTGTCATCATAAAGATCACATCCAAAAGCATAATAATTCTAGTAGAAATCTGATGCATTATGTGCAAAACAATCACATTAGATGCTTGGCTGGGAACAATAAAAAATATTACTGTTAATCTGTTCTTTGTCCACACTCAGGACTTAGTTCTATTTCTGGTTTCTGGTAGGAACTAAATCAGTCTGTTGTATAAATGTTAAATGAACATCAGCTTGTCACTGTGCCATCTTTCATAAGTAGAAAAGTAGAATGGCCTGGGTGACTAAGCCTCATGTGCTTCAAGATTCTGTCTCCCTGGGTGGCTCTCCCCCTCACTAACATTAGCATAATTCTCTTCATATCCAAACAACCTATAATCCCTTCATTGCTCAGTGACTCAGTCTCTGAGTCACATGTATAAGAGCCAGGTCAGATAACTTCAAATTTAAATTATCCACTTCTCTACTGTTAGTGCCTTCAGATCTCTCCCTGTTCTCAGAACATCCTCTTATCTCTCCCTGGTGCACTCGTTACCCTTTGAGATGCATGGAGGGACCTGAAGACCATTATGCTAAGTGGAATAAGCCAGTCAGAGAAAGACAAGTACCACAGGATCTCACTCATATGTGGAATCTAATGAACAAATAAACTGAGGAACAAAATAGGACCAGAGGCATGGATGCGTGGAACAGACTGACAGATCTCAGAGGGGAGGGAGGTGGGGGGTGGGATGGGAAGAGGTTAACCAAAGAGCATATATACATATATGCATAGCCCATGGACAGACAATAGTGTGGGGAAGGCCTGGGGAGGGGCAGGGGCTGGGCGAAGGGGGGAAGTGCAGAGAAAATAGGGGACATCTGTAATACTGTCAACAATAAAAAATAAACTTAAAAAATAAAATATTTTAGAGCAAGACCTATCATTTCCAGCTCAGGTCTTTTTCAAGTCCTGGGTGTGATGCATATCATGTTTTCCATATCACTTTGCTCCTATGCCCTTCATTATGATAAAAATATATATTTTTGAAAAGCCTTGGGAACGGGAAAAAAACAAAAGCCTTATAATTTCTCAATTGCCTCAGAAACATTTTAAACAGTAATATCCAACTGTGTCCATGGGTTTATATGCATATAACTTTTTTGGTTAATCTCTTCCCACCCTCTACCCCCTTCCCTTTTCCCTCTGAAATATGATTGTCTGTTGCATGTGTCTCTGAATCTATTTAGTTTGTCAGATTCTTTTGTTCATTAGCTTCTTCTTAAAGAAGACACTTCAACATTTCATGTAGTGCTGGTCTGGTGGTAACGAACTCCTTTAGCTTTTCCTTGTCTGAGAAGCTCTTTATCTCATCTTCAATTCTAAATGATAGCTTTGCTGGGTAGAGCAATCTTGGTTGTAGTTCCATGTTTTTTATCACTTTGAATATTTCTTGCCACTCCTTTCTGGACTGCAAAGTTTCTGTTGAGAAATCAGCTGACAGTCATATGGGTGTTCCTTTGTAGGTAACTAATTGCTTTTCTTTTTCTGCTTTTAAGATTCTCTCTTTGTCTTTAACCTTTGGTATTTTAATTATGATGTGTCTTGCTGTGGGCCTCTTTGGGCTCCTCTTGTTTGGGACCCTGTGTGCTTCCTGGACTTGTAAGTCAATTTTTTTCCCCAGGTAGGGGAAGTTTTCTGTCATTATTTTTTCAAATAGGTTTTTAATTTCTTGGTCTCTTCTTCCCCTTCTGGCACCCCAATAATATGAATGTTGGGCCTCTTGAAGTTGTCCCAGAGGCTCCTTATGCTATCTTCATATTTCTGGATTCTTTTTTCTTTTTGCTCTTCTGGTTGGGTGTTTTTTGTTTCTTCATGTTCCAAATTGCTGATTTGATTCTCAGTGTCCTCTGCTATACTGTTGATTCCCTGTAAATTATTCTTCATTTCAGTTCGTGTAGCCTTCATTTCAAATTGGTACTTTATTATGTCATCGATGGTCTCACTTGTTTTCTTAATAGTTTTACTGATATCCTTGAACATCCTTATAACCAAAATTCTGAACTCTGTATCTGTTAGCTTGCTTGGATCTATTTCATTTAGTTTCTCTTCTAGAGATTTCTTCTGTTCTTTCTTTTGTGACATGTTTCTTTGCCTCCACGTTTTGGCTGCTTCCTGGTGTTTGTTTCTATGTATTAGGTAGAGCTGCTATGTCTCCTGGAATTTGTAGAGTGGCTTTGTGTAGTAGGTGTCCTGTAGGGTCCAGTGGCTCAGCCTCCCCAGTCACCTGAGCTGGGCCTCCTAGGTGCTCCCCTGTGTGCGCTGTGTGCTCTGACCTGTTGTAGTTGATCCTTGGTTGCTGTTGGTGTCACTGGGAGGAATTGACCCCCAGGCCAATCAGCTGTGACGACCCGCTGCAACTACAGCCAAAGAGCTGCTGTGCTGGAGACACCCCTATGGAGCAGGATTTACTTCAGCAGAGCTTTGGTGTTCACCAAGTGTGCCCCTTGAGTGTGTCACTCGTGGATGTGGTAGGGTTGTAATCCAGCGTGGTTGAGTCTGATCACCAGGTGCACTGTCTCTGGGGCCTTTGGGGAGGTGCTAAGTCAGCCTGTGCCAGTCCCTTGCCCAGGGCCACCCAGCATGAGCTACACAGCAAACCGTAGTTGGCTGCTACTTGTGTTGGGCTCGGAGGTGCCCAGGAGAGGCCAAGCTATGAGCCAGTGCAGCTGCTGCTAGTGCCAGGCCTGGGGCCACTTATCAAGCCGTATGGGGCCCGCTGCTGCTTGTTTGAGAGATTTTAGGAAAGTCCTAAGCATGAGGATTGAGAGGCCACTTGCAAAGAGAAGCCCCTGGAAATGGCCTGGATGAGCTGCAGGTGGGGAGGGGCGGGGCCTCCGCGAATCACGGGGCGGGGCCAAAGGTGCGTCAGGTGCTGGGGATTCAAACATGGTGCCTGCCTGCCGGCTGTGTGCGGGGAGGACTCGCCAAAGGAGCCATGGCCTCCGCCCGCCCTTCTGCCCGGGAGGAAGCCGCCCTCCGCCTCTCGCCCCGACTTCAGGCAGGTTAGTTCCCCCCCGAGTGTCCCGGGTCCTTTCCGGCTGCTCCCAGCGCTGGGCTCAGAGGGAGCGTCCGAGTGAGTCCGTGCGCAGGCCCTTTAGAGGAGCTGCTGGGGCTCCCGCAGCCTCCCGACCCTCAGGGACAGTCCCCGCTGGTTTCACAGCCTGAGTTGTGGGGACGTTTCTTCCCGGCCCTGGAGCCCTGGGCTGGGGGCTGCTGTGGGGCTGGGACCCCTCGCTCCTCTGAGAAACCTCTGTGGCCAACATTCCGTCCCAGGTTTCAACCGCGGCACCGGGTGTGGGCCCGCAGCCACGTGTCTGATTCAGCCCCGATCCGCCCGCGTCTCCGCCCCTCCTACGGTCTCGGTGCTGTTTCATCTCCCTGGCTGTGGGGCTTCTGTGCAGCCAGATCTCAGGAGGCTCCGGGTGATGGTGGTTCTGTATGTTAGTTGTGATTTTGATGTGGCTGCGGGAGGCGGCGGGCGCAGCTGGTACCTACGCCGCCTTCTTGTTTAATCCCTCGGAGCTTTTCTTGCTGTTCTTGTTCTAGTTCTTTTAGTTGTTGTGTTAGATGGTTCAGTACAGCTTTTTCTTGCTCTTTGAGGTAGGCCTGTACTGCTGTGAACTTTCCCCTCAGGACTGCTTTTGCTGTGTCCCATAGATTTTTTTATTCCTCTTTAAGTAAATAAATTCACCCAAATCTTTTCTGTATGGCCACTCTGGCATATTTTTTAAAATTATTTTTTGAACACACTATGTGCAGCATCATAATTTAAATTGTTAGGTTTTGACTTATTTTTCCTGAAATTTTCACTTAATTCACCAAATACTCAAGATTTTGTGTGCCCTTGCCTTAGGAGGATTAAAAACAAAAGTTGCAAGCCACTTGCCCTTTTTCAGTAGCCTGAGTTGTTTGAGAGGCTTAACCAAAGTGAATAAGGAGAGCAGTCACCTTTAAGGATGGGAAGTTGGTGGCTGTTAGAGAGCTATAAGTAATAGAAATGTCTGTCCTCCCACTCCCACCCCCCACCCGTGGCTTCCTCATAAGGACCCAGGAAGGATACCATATGTCTAGGGATTATATAACCTAGGAACCAGGGGCCTTTTCCAATAAATATTTCCCATGCCCAAGATTGCACAGAAATAGCAAAGCAGCTGGGTTTAAAAATATCATAAAACTGGACTATCAACATCTCTTTTTGTGATTTTAGTGAACTGATAACTAGAGAGGATTTCCTGAGTATTCTGTTCAGGCTAAGATCTGGGCCATCATGTCTGAGAAACGTGGCAGGAAGTCAGGACAATGACCCAGATTGGATTTCCTGTCATCTTGCATGATTGGAATAATTGTAATTTACTTTAAAGGGAAATATAAAGTAATACTTTTCTCCATTTGAATTTATAGTATGAATTTTTTTATTCACATCACTTGTTCCTTTCTGTCTCAAAGCTTTGTCTGCTTCTTATATTTCCACCTAGCTACTTTATAATCTTTACTTAATGGCACTTTCTCAATAAATACTTTTATTATCCTTCTTTCCACACTAGGTCAATTTCCCCCATTACAATATACGTTAACCATATGAATTTTCCATTGTGTCACTTATCTCAATTTATTTAAATAATTAATACTCTTGTTGGTAATGTAATGCCTACTTCACCCCTTCTTCTGTAACAAGAATATAAGTTCCAGAGAGAGAGGGTTTTGTCTGCATTATTACTCTCTCCCCGAATACCTAGTTTAGGTTGTATAATAGTGTAAGGCAGGCACTCAATAAATATTGATGGAATGAAGGAATGAATATAGATGTGAATTACTTAAGTAAATTTGACTTGGTGATGAAGTCATGTCTGGATGATATAATTCGGGGATAGTAAGAAGAAAACATCTAAGGCACATTTCAAGACACAGGTAGTACTGGGATGGCACTGAACACCTACCAATTTTCCACCAAGGGTTTTTGAGAGATGTGTCTCTCTCCTGTAGATAACATAATTCTCAAGGCTAAACGGCTTCTTGAGTCCCAAGCTCCATCTATCATGCACATACGTGTAACAAACCACCCTCCACATACAAATATACACACCGCTGTCACCACCACCTTAGGGGTAAAGAGTGATAGTCACATAAAGAATGGAAAGGAAGACTTACAATCATAGGTGTTTATATATTTTTTTTGTGACCATTTTTAAAATGTCTGTCTTTTCTATTTCATTATAAACTAATGATGGAACTATATGGGGACTATATAAAATAATGTAGAAACTGTCTATTTTGTTCACTATTGAATCTTCACTAGTTGGTACATAGACAACATCAATAAATAAATAGAAATTAAATAAATTTGTGCCTAGATGAGTGAACGCGCTAATAAAACAGGTTGAGTAAACTAATACCAGTAGGGAAAATAATTAGCAGAAAGGACTCAGAAAGCAACTTAAGAGAAAGGTGTTTTTAAGGCAAAACTAGCAGTGATTGCAAATTGATAATATAATATTAGTTATATAAATATATTTCTTGTCTAAGTTATTACTGCTTTAAAAGAAAAACACACTTTAAAATCAGTTTTGTAATCTCATTTTCAGCATTGTGTCTACTACATGAAAGAGTGTTAATATTTCTGTGGAACTGTTATACCAATGGATGATATATCCTAGTCATTTTAGGGTCAGACTTGGCAAAAACTGATTGACTTCCTACTTTCAACCCCACTGCAAATCCTTATATTGTATTTTCCATTCTTTTCTCTTCTTTGCAATTTTTACTCTCCATTCTTTCTGATGACCCCGGGGTTTCTCTCAGAGCCCTGCCATTGGTGTTGCCATAGCAATGCCTAAATTGGAGATCTAGTTCTCAATCTTCTCTACTTTATTTCCCCCTCTCCAGAATGTTTTTTCTTTCCACCTTAAGTCACTGACATTCAAATAGGCCTACTGCAATTTTAAAGAGAAATAGAGTGTGTGAAGAGTAATCAGTAAATTGAACTAACCCCAGTGAATCAGGAAAGTAAGAAAATATAATTGAAATCTCTAACACTTTTAGATAAATTGTTTTTTTTCTAAACATTGTTTAGAAATTGTTCCAAATATTTTCTCTGTCAACTTTAGATAAGCTGCTTTCTTTTTTTTCAGCACTGAAAAATGTGTATTTTAAAGAACCAGAGAGAATAGAGACACTAAGACTAAATTTCAAACAGGAAGCAGGAACCTCAAGGTTGTTGGGAGGAGAGATAAATCACTCAGGGAATTAGAAATACGGAGCCTTCCCAGACTAAGCCCATCTCAGCTGCCGCCAGCCCTCTAACAATTCCCTTCAGCGCTTCGGTATCTCTGAACAGCTGAGGTTGGCCTTTTACTTTTCTAACTAAAACAACAAATGACAGAAATATCTCTTCATTGTCTGATGTTAGTCTTGACTGAATTGCATCCTCTGGGAAGGCAGAGACTATGTCTTCTGTGTTTCATGAAACATTTCATCCCTAATGGTAAAAATTAGATTAGAATCAGGCTCCTGAATACATTGAAGAAATAAGATACCCTGGGCAGCACCATCCTTTTGACCAAACCCCTCCCTCATAAAATACTAATATTGTGGACTCATTCTCTGTTCCTTGTTACTACAAGATGGAGATACAAGGAAAGAAAAATCCCCTCTTCTAGGTTTCCCCTCATTTTTCTTTGTATTCCTTGAGAGCCCATTTTTAAAAATTAAATATGTTGGAGTGACATTGGTTAATAAGATCATATAGGTTTCAAGTTACATTTCTGTGATACATTATCTGTATATTGCATTGTGTGCCCATCACCCCAAGTCAAATCATCTTCTGTCACCATATATTTGGCCCCTTTACCCTTTACTACCTTTCACCCCCCTTCCCTCTGGTAACCACCATACTGTTGTCTGTTTCTATAGATTTCAGTTTTATATCCCACACAGTAGTGAAATCATGTGTTTATTAGCTTTTCCTGATGGACTGATTTCATTTAGCATAATAGTCTCAAGGTGCATACATGTTTGTGCAAATAGCAGTATTTTGTCTTTTCGTATGGCTGAGTAGCATTCCATTGTATATAATTTGAATAATTATAAATGCAGTCTTTATTAAATTACATTTCATTTTCAAAATGTAATAGAATCAGCTGTTAAAGTGTGCATACGTTTTGGGGAGGATACCCTGCATATGTGCCACTTTGATGATCTAGTGGTTGGGGTTCGGTGCTCTCTCTGAGACCCCACATTTTATACTTAGGTGTACCTTTCTCTAGTTGCCTCCTTCCATTTGTTGGCTATCAAGCTCATGTACCTTCCTGTGTTTTGTAAACCTCAGCCTTAAGCTTCAGGTATCTAGAAGTTGTCTTAGCTCAGGCTTCTCTTAGACCTGTAGTTTAGAGGAATTAGGTTCCAACCTCATTGATGACAGACAAGATAGTGGCTATTTTCCAGTTCCAGTTTTTTCTCTCCCACCATGTTGGTATCTTTCACTAGCAAGAGAAAATGATTTTTGACACTTTACTTTGTGACAACCAGCATACTGAGGACCAGACTGAGGTATATAGAGCAATAGCAAACTTCATCCCTGCCCCTCAAATGAAGAAATAAAGGAGTGAGTGAATAAATTAAAATGTACATATGACATTACATGTCCAGCATGATTCTGATGCAGGTGTTCATAGGGTCTTCAACACACTGTGGGTTCTTGGCTTTGCACTGGAAATAATTCAATTACAAGACAGCATAGAGTTTAAAGTGAAAATAAATTTATTAGCGAAGCAGTGAGACAGAAAATGGGCTACTCCATCGACAGAATAGCCCCCCCTTTAGCAAAATTGCTTCCTTTTTTGGTTCATTTAATCAGGGGATATGATATTTAATGAGGTGCAGGAATGTTCAGGATCTTCCTGGGAAAGATGTGGAGATTTCTTAGAGAAGCTCTTTTGGCCATTTTGTGTCCTTACAGGGGCTTTTTGTTTCCCATCATGGTGGCACGGGTTGCTCCATTTAGCATGCTAATGTATTACAATGAGCATATAATAAGGTTAGGGGTTAAGTGAAAGTGGAATTAGTGGCCATTTGGATCAAGCTTGTCTCTTCCAGTTCTAAGCCATAAATCTGGTGGGGGCTGGTATTCCTTTTTTTTGACAGCTCATCTAGCTTTTATCAATTGCAGATGTTCTGCCACATACCCTATCTCAATTCCAGCTGAAGTGTTTTTCAGTTAGTTGGCTGCATGTGTATATATCTATAGATATCTATAGATATATAGATATAGATGATAGATAGATATAGATAGACATAGATAGATAGATAGATAGATAGATAGATAGATGATAGATAGATAGATAGATAGATAGATAGATAGATATAGATAGATAGATAGATAGATAGATAGATAGATGATAGATAGATATAGATAGATGATAGATAGATAGATGATAGATAGATAGATAGATAGATAGATAGATGATAGATAGATATAGATAGATGATAGATAGATAGATAGATAGATAGATAGATAGATAGATGATAGATGATATAGATATAAATAGATAGATGATAGATAGATATAGATAGATAGATATAGATAGAGATAGATAGATAGATGATAGATAGATAGATGATAGATGATAGATAGATAGATGATAGATAGATGATAGATGTTAGATAGATGATAGATGATAGATAGATAGATAGATAGATAGATAGATAGATAGATAGATAGATAGATAGATAGATAGATGATAGATAGATGATAGATAGATGATAGATGATAGATAGATATAGATTTTAAAAGCCTGGTCAGGAAGTATTTCAGCTTTAGTGTAGGAGACTAAATGTATACTCAAGTATCTTTTGTGATCACAATAACAAACCTACATTAATCCTCAATCCTTTTACTGGAGTTGTCCCATTTGACAACAGGACAGCTTGAAAAAGTTGTCTGTAGCTCTCTAATTCCAATCCCTCCGTGCTTCCCTCAGTGTTTTCCAATCAGGTGTGCACTCTCACCTGTCCATTAAAAATGCCTTAACACCTTCACCTCTACAGGGCTTATCCGAATGGTCACTACTGGCAATCTGTTTCTCTTGTCTGAGATACTGAATAAGTCCGTTAGCATAGGGAGAAAATATAGCATATTTAACTGTGTTTTGGGAGGAAATTCAACTTAAAGTTGTAATAAAAGTTGACTCTTGATAACTTACTTCTCCTCATTCCCAGCCCTATATGTGAAAATGGAGAGCATATTCATATCAGAGCATAAGTGATGCCCAAATTAAAAAGAAAAGTTTCCTGATTTGTTTTTAGCTATTATTCTTGCCTTACTATAAGGGGGGGGGGGGGATATTAGAACGGCCTAAAGTGTTCTAGCACTATTTTCCCCATTTGTTTATTTAGTCAATCATTATATATGTATCATTCATATATATATATCATTTATATATATCATTTATAGTCAATCATTTATATACATATAAAATGCTTTGGAATATAATCCAGTCTGTCTTTTTGTCTCTCTTTGTCTTTCTGTCTCTCTGTCTCTCTGTCTTTCTGTCTCTCTTTCTGTCCTCTCAAACTGATCCAGCGTTACCCTTTTGGACTCTTTCAGTTGGTTTCCGTATCCCTTTGTCATACCCTCATCATGCATTTTTAAAAATTTATTTTTAATTACTTTCTATTTGTATTTTGCTTTGTTTTAGACTTTCATGCTTTATGGCACTAAAACAATGTCCAAGGTCATCATTTACATTATGGACTTTTACAAAGAACACTGGGTTTTAAAACTTGAAAATAGTATTAGAAACCAAGAACTCTATGCGAGGTGTGTTCGTTGTTACAGGAATGCAGTTATTTGCTCTCTCAGCTCACAGAGAAAGTAAATATATGTGTATATACTAACACATATATACATCAATCTACAAATATTTCTATATGTAACCATCTTTATTTATATTAAGCCAAACATGAATTCATATGTGTCTCCAACTCTGATCCATTACCACATGGACTGTTGTATATTTTCCTCCTCACTTATCTGTAACTTCTCACCAACAAAGAGAAACCTGGCACCCATCATCTACAGAACATTTACTTAATTGTTCAGCTCCAGTATACATATACAGCAGTGTTAATTACTTATCTATACTCTGATGGGAAACAGCTGTATCAACTAGAGATGGTGCTTACATAGAGTTGCTTTTGTCTATAGTCTTAGATTCTCTATGCATTCCAAATTTACTTAGGTCATCCCACCCTCTTCAGTCAAGTCTTTTCATACATTTGTAATATAGTTAGATGAATTTGCTACTTCTGCATTCTGTCCTGGGAGCCCCTGACCTAAATGATTTTTTAATAAGCATATATTAAGATTTACTCTCTGTGCAGTAAAGTTCTATGGATTTTGACATATGCATTTTGTTACGCATCAATCATTACATTCTCATACAGAATAGCTTTACCACCCTACCTTACGTCTGCATTTCACCTATTAAACCCTTTCCCTTCCCCTGACATACTCTTGTAAGCCAGTGGTCTTTTTACTATAGCTTGAGCTTTGCTTGCTCTAGAGTTCATATGATTTTCTAGAATCATTCATTGAAATCATACAGTATTCAGCCTTTACAAACTGATTTCTTTTGCATGGCAATGTATTCACTTAAGGTTTATCCCTATATTTTTATAGCTTGATAGCTCATTTCTTTTCTTTGCTCAGTAACATTTCATTGTGTGGGTGTACTAACTGTGTTTATCCAGTCTATTAATGACCATCTAATTTACTTCTAGTTTTGGTAGTTGTAAATAAAATTGGTATAAATACTTGCTTGCAGTAGATACTGGTGGTGATACAAAATTGGAATAATAGGGAAGCAAGATAGGGCATAGGTCCAAGGTATATAGAAAATAAAAGGAACATATAAAAACTAAGGAACTGAGTAGACTGTTCAGAAGCTTCTAGGTTCTGGCAGTACAGATGTTTAAGTTCGTTTTGTCAAAATACATGGCATATTTTAACACTCAGGCTTTCAACAAAACCCTAAAAGGATTCCGATTTAGTAATAAAAACCATACCCCAGGAAAAAGAAATTTTCCAAGAATTAAATGCAAAACCAAAATGATCACATCCAGCCAAAATGTAAAACAAAATCTCCACTTAATCAAAATGAAATACCAATAATGTAACTGCCTACTGGACAATATTCAGTAATCTTGAGAGGAACTTAAAAGAATATAGAATCTTTACAATATAGTTTTGCAGTGACCAGAATATGATAAAAATTACTATACATAAGCAGAAAAATAAAGCCATGATTAAGAGGGATTAAATATTAAGAGGAAAGGACAAACAAATGACACAGATGTTGAAGTTGAGAGAAAAAAACTGTAGCAATAACTATATAAAATATGCTTGTACAGTTAAAAATATATGAGATGTAGACAAGAATATACAATATATTAGAAGAGGTATAAAACCTCTAAAAGAATGAAATGGGAATGGAGGAATAAAATATATGATACTTGAGATAAAAATAATTACGGTGAGCTTTACAGATCAGACATAGTAGAAAAGTCTATAGAAATTATACTAACTGAAGTGACAGAGAAAAATGAAACCAGATGCACTGAGCTTAAATAGAAATAAAATATTATATTAAAATTCATTTTAAGCCCAGCAGGCGTGGCTCAGCAGTTGAGCATCGACCTAGGATCCAGGAGGTCACAGTTCGATTCCTGGTCAGGGTACATGCCTGGGTTGCGGGCTTGATCCCCAGCAGGGGGCATGCAGGAGGCAGCTGATCAATGACTCTCATCATTGATGTTTCTACCTCTCTCCCTCTCCCTTCCTCTCTCTGAAGTCAATAAAAATATATTTTAAAAAATTCATTTTAAGAATAAATATCAAAATAAAATAAACATTCTCAATGTTTTATGGCCTAATATTAAACAAACAAGCAATTAGAGACAGAGAAGAAAGGAATTAGAGAAGGGGAAAGAAAAAATATTTGAAAAATGATAAACTTCTTTCCAAATATTAAAAAAAAATTAAGCCAACAATCCACTGATCAACAAATTGTAGTCGGGGTTGTATGCTTTTATTTTATTTTATGTTCATTTATGACTAGTTCAGGGCTAATTCCTCTATCACAATTAGATATGAAAGTCCAGATATATTCTTTATCTTGTTATTATTTGTTACGGTTTTCCCCTAACCAACAGAATATAGGGGCAGGTTTTTAAGTTTCATAAATTGCTATTATTTATTGAGTCAAGTAAAATGCATGTGCATATGCTAAGCACCCGTATTTTACTTATATTATGGTTAATCTTCAGTCTTAGAAAGGTCACATTATTCTTAATAGCTTCATATGAGAAAACCGAGGTATGAAGTCTCATGTGTAATTAATCACAGGTCTGGGATGCAAATCCAGACCTGCCTGAGTCAAAGCCCATGTATTTCCCAGTCTATAAAGTGCAAGAAATTGTCAACAATAATTACTGTTATTAGAGTATTCTCTAATGTGGGCAACTTCATCCACTAGACAAAACTTCTAAATTTTATCTAGGTTAAATACTTGACATCTTATGATGGCACTCTATTCACTAAGTCAGAAAACCACAGGTAAATGTTTGTGATTCCCTTAGAATCAATACATGCAGGTAAATCAGTGTTCACAAAAATATTTTTAACCATAGTCATTCCCAAATATCTATTTATGGAACATTCAAAATATTAGACTAAAAGAACTATTACAAAGTTATTCTATAATAATAATTAATTTCAAATTACATTTCTTTTAGATTTTATATGACATGCTTAGAGAGTAAATGTGCAGTGTTAAGCATAATTGAACTATATAAATTTAATGTAAACTGAAACTTAAAATAATTTGTTCTTCTAGTTTTAAGTGCCAACTATGAAGTACAGTATTACAATGGATATTATACAAACTTTCTGTAATATAGTGGTGTTTTATTAAGTCAATACTAAAATTCCATTATTTTGAAAGCTACTTTTTCCTATAAAGTTTAGGTTTATGGTTTGGCTCACCAATTGTTAAATTTCAGTTACTACAGAAGGAAAACTTTAAAAAATTGAATTGTAGAAAGCAGATTCTGACATTTGCAACCTAACTTGTATAGCCAAAGAGTGATGGAAAAGTCGGGAAAAATCTCTCTCTCCCTAGGCATTCATTTGCCATGGAACTTTATAGTAAGGTCCTGCCAATCTTTATAAAGTGTGCAATCATACAAATCTAAGATTTGGTACATCATGTAGCATCTCCCCAAATTTGAAATATACTGGAGAATTTTTAACACAAAAAGAGATAGATTCTATTCAAACAAAATTTGTCCTTTAGGTTTGTAGGGGATAGAGTTCATGGTAAAATATCAATCTAATAATGGTTGAAAATCAGAGATATAGAAATTATAAAATAAAGCAATTTCAGTTTTCTTAGTGACTGGGGGTAGTCCCCTAAAGATATCCATGTCTTAATCACTGGAATCTGTAAATATGTTAGGCTACTTGGTAAATGGGAATTAAAGTTGCAGGTGGAATTAGGATGCTAATTAACTGACCTTGAGATGAGATTATCCTGGATTGTTTTAGTGGGCCAGATGTAAACTCTTGTTTCCTTATAAGTGGAAGAGGAAGGCAGAAGACAGAGTCAGAGAAACATTTAAAAATTTTTTGATAATGGTGGAAGGGGTCACAGGTCAAGGAGTGCAAACTGACCCTTGAATTTGGAAAAGGCAAGTACGCGATTCTCCACAGAGGCTAACAGGATCTCAGCACCTTGACACCTTGATTTTAGACCATTTTGGACTTCTGACTGCCAAAACTTTAAAATAACAAATTTGAGTTGTTTTAAACCACTAAATTTAAGGTAACTGGTTAAAGCAACAATTAAAACTAATACAATGGGTTGGTACATTGACTAAATTAATTCCAATTTTAAACAAAATTTGAGAGTTAATTTTTTTCCAAAAAATCAACTGAATTTAAGTGAGAGAATATTTCACAGAACAGAACATTTTATGGTATTGGTTTATCTGAGATTATGAACATGAATGATGTTTAAATGGTGAATATTTCACAGAACAGAACATTTTATGGTATTGGCTTATCTGAGATTATGAACATGAATGATGTTTAAATGGTCAATATGTATGACATCCTGAAGAAAATATTTCTGCAAATAGTTCTGGTCTGTGGAAAGAGGTGAGGATCATGCCAAGAATTTCCATTCAGCTCTAGTTATAAATAAAGTACATAAATTATATAAATCTCCAATCAAGTAAAAATGTGGAATCAATAGGTACTTGTATATTTTGTACTTATTAGGTGAGGAATATATTGCAATTAAATTAGCTAAAGATTTCCATCTATAATTAACATTTTAAATGTTTCTGCTAAATCTAAATTGTGCTCATCAACTAATGTACCACTTGATTACTTGTCAAAACTCTATGATATCAGTTATAAAATCAGTTTTTATTTTAAAATTTTCCCAGTTGAATTTTATTCAGAAAATTTGCCAATTTTATTCATATTTTTACCTAATTGAGTTTTCTTTAATCATTGAAACATACCTTTGGTGTGTATATGCAGGATCTTCCATAATTATCTAGAAATGTTTAATTTTTATAAACTATCTTGTTTTAATTAGACTAGGATTTTGTCAGTATTAAAGAGAAGACAAATACTTTGAAATTTAAAAGGTAGTTGATTACTGCATTATTACAGAGTAATATAGATGTGCCCAAGACCTTAAGCTTTTTTGTTTTTACTCACCTTCAAACAGTGCATCAGCACTTTCATACATTTTTAAAATTTAGTGAGTTATGTGATTAATTTATTAAAGGTTTTGCAGAGTGATTAGGGAAGTAAAGGACATTACAATACACAGCATCTAACATTTTACTCCAAAATTTTTCATGTTGTTCTCTGTCTCTTTTTTCTTTTTAACTCTTTCACTTCATAGCTTTTTCCTCCCAGTTTTCAAATTTGTTTATGTACATCATCTTAATCAGTAAATATACCTGAGTTTCCATTCTCCTTAGAAAACAGTAAATATTTGTAAATAAATATATTTTACCTTAATTTTTTTTATTTCTTGTCACAGCAGGATATTTTGAAATCAGTCAGCTTTGAAGGCTATTTCATGTAATCACCCTTTCTTACCTACGAAGAATCAATTAAATGTAAATCAAAAAGTGGCAATTTTATATTTATATAGTTCTATAATTATAATATAGTACATATAGGTGCTATACATATGTGTATAGAAACATATATATGTATATATATGCATAGTATATACGTATATATATGTTGTGTGATGTACTAAGCTAAATTGGATGTTATTACAAGCTCTGTTGCTAAAGGCTCTACAGCTTTTGAAAGTTAGTTAACTACTGCTCGGCTGGGCATGGCTCAGCAGTTGAGCATCTACCTAGGATCCAGGTGATTGGGGTTCGATTCCCGGTCGGGGCACTTGCCCGAGTTGTGGGCTGCAGCCTATCAGTGACTCTCTCATCATTGATGTTTCTGTGTCTCTCTCTCTCTCTCCTTTCCTCTCTCTGAAATCAATAAAGATATATTTTAAAAAAAAAAGAAAAGAAAGTTAACTACTTTGAGTCTCAGGTTTATCAGATTTAAAGTGAAAGGATTGACCTAGCTGGTGTCCAGGGTTGTTTCCAGCCATAGGTTCTATCATATTTGGAGTATGTGGACTAATCCCTGCCACTGAGACATTTATTTTTCACTAGGGAAATGAATAATAAAAGTCTATACAGTAGTAGTGCATGATTAAGTGATGCCTAAAAGAGCAGAATTGATAGTATTATAGTAGACATTTTAAAAACTGAACTTACCGTGTTTTTGAATAATAAACTTGAAGAAGGAAAGGCATTCTTGGCAAAACAGAAGAACGGAGCTGGCACAAGTATGGCATCTTGAAAGAACTGTATTAAGACTGGCCTGGATAAAGCACAGTTTATGCTGGGGAGCCGCTAGAACTGAGTTGTTTTTTTGTTTTCTTTTGTTTTTGGATTGTTTGAACAACTTTATTATTTTTTTCTTTTTTCTTAATTTTATTTTTGTTTAAAATATTGCAGATGTCCCTTTTTCTCCCCAATGACCCCTTCCACCCCGTCCCATCCCCCTCCCCAGTCCCTCTCCCCATCATTGTCCCTGTCCTTGGGTTGTGCATATATGCATATAAATTCTTTGGTTACTCTCACCCCCTCCACCCACCCGCCCTCCTCCATCCCTCTGACATTCATCAGTCTGATCAATGTTTCCATGTCATTGAATCTATTCCGTTCATCAGTTTATTAAGTTCTTTAGATTCCATGTATAAGCGAGATCATGTGATGTTTGTCTTTCTCTGCCTGGCTTATTTCACTTAGCATAATATTCTCCAGGTTCGTCCATACTGTCCCAAAGGGTACAAGGACCTTCTTCTTTACAGCTGCATCCCTAGTACACTGCTGGTGGGAATGCAGACTGGTGCAGCCACTATGGAAACAGTATGGAGATTCCTCAAAAAATTGAAAATGGAGCTGCCTTTTGACCCCATGATCCCACTTCTAGGAATATATCCTAAGAATCCTGAAACACTAATCAGAAAGAATATGTGCCCCCCCTACGTTCATAGCAGCACAATTTACAACAGCTAAGATCTGGAAACAGCCCAAGTACCCATCAGTAGATGAGTGGATACAAAAGCTGTGGGACATTTACACCATGGAACTGAGTTTTAATTGGTATGGTAGGTAGGGCCTGACTTTGGCAAGACAAAAGATTAAGCAGAGAAATTTAGATTTACTTTGTGAACAGTGGGAAACTACTGAAAGTTGTTTAAGAAAGAAATGATTTGATGAAAACACAATAAAGTCTGGCAATACCATACAGAATCTAAATTTGGAGGAGAAAAGACAGTGAGGAAGGAAATGGAAGGAGAAAGGACAGTTACCGTTTTTTAAACTGAAGATCTACCGAATGTAAAGCATCATATTTTATGCTGCAGACTATAGTACACTGTACTGGTAGGAAGAATCAGCATGTAGCACAGACACTCACAATTTGATATTATGAATTCCAATTAAAATGAGGGCAGGGATAAGGGAAAAAGAGGTAAATGTAAGCCGTTTTTTGAACTGACTTTAAAAAGTGATTTGGGATTTTACTGACTATGAAGAAAGAGATCAAATATAATGTGGATATATGAAATTGGGATTGCTGAAATTGTGGTGGTAACAAAGATTAAAAGGAACTTGAAAGAGGAAAACATTTTGGGAAAGAAGATAATAAATGCATTTTTATAAACTGCTCTGTGAAAGGCAGTATTTTAGGAAAAGAAGGAAAGGCCATTTTAAATTACTGATCCAAGAATCTGGTGTTAAATATTTAATTTACATCTAATTATATTTTGTACACTGGGAGAGATTATTTTATTTCTAAGCTTAGTTAATACTCCCTAGTAATTCTTGAATAAAATTCACACACACACACACACACACACACACACACACACACTGGTTGATGCCAATATCCAAGTGATGAAAAAAGGACAATTTTTTTTGCATAAATTGCTAATTATAAGTACTTGCTAAGCTGTTACATACCCAGGTCCGCTACTACAGCCTAAAATTATCTTCAGCATAAATACAGGCTCTGAAAGGGTTGTAGGAGGAAGAAAACAAGGATTATAAATTAAGGAGAACTCTGACTCCTGCGTTTAATTCTCATTGATAGAGTTGTCAAGGTAAGTAAGAACCATTCAAACCTATAGAGAATTTTTTGTGACTTTATTTGAGCCAAACTCTCGACAATTGGCAGGAAGCAATATCTCAAAGGGGTAGGGATAATGCTCTGAAGAATGGCAGTTTCACACCTAATTTTATATTACAGTCAAAAGAGGAGACCATGAAATCCATTGGTGATAGGTTGGGAGGCAGGAGAAAGTGAAGTGGGGAAACCTCTGGGATTGATAAAAAGTAAAACGATAGAAACATACTCTTTTACATAGGTGGTTATAGGATAGTTAATATTCAACAATTAACTCAATAACAATGAGGGGATTTGTGGTCTCTGAAGAGCAGTGCCTGTGCTTTGAGGGGTCCATATCATTGACATTCCAAAGACATATGTCATCAAAGATGCAAAAAGACAAAGGGCAGGCTCAGTTAAGTTAAAGATTGACCTTTGCTGGAGAAGATGCCAGCCTAGGACATGACTACCCACCATAAACTGCTTTTACTTAAAAAGTTTTAATTTCAACCATCCTTTGTGGTTATTTTAGGTCTCTGAATTTGTAAGACCACCACACAGATCACCCTTGAGCTTGTCATGTTTAGTATGTGTCCCCTTTTCATCCACAAAGTTATCTTTAATACTATTCTCTCTTGACCTTGAAGCCTCAAATATTTAAATTCACATTTTATCAACTCCAGCGGAATGGGACTAGCAATCTTTTACATGGAGTTATGAAGTTACCAAAGTGTTTTAAACTAGAATTTATATCCAGAAATTTCTACCTAGATTCCAGTTCTTGCCTGCATGAAAAATTGATACTCAGAGAGGGCATCATGTAAAATTTAGCAACATCTAATATTCTTCTCTTTATAACACCTAATTCCATTCCACATATCTTTCAATTGTTAGAGGCAGTCAATATCTTTAACAGTCAAGGTGTACTTGAGAATCTGTTTAATTATCAGAAGGTTCATTATTGGTAGAGTTGGACAGCATCATGGGCAAGGCCTGGAACATACCCATGATGGGGAATAGAGAGACCACCTTAACAGACACAGGATTCCGTGAAAAAAGTCAAAGTGAAGAACAAAGCAATGGGACTCCTGAGAGAATATTGCCCTGAGTGCTGAGGGGAAAGGCTGGTAGGTAGGCTATTCTCAGCCTCAGCTTCCAGGGGCAGAGGAAACAGTGCCTTCAGGGCAGTGCTGACCATTCCCCACCCTTGTCACTTCACAAAATCATGAAAATACTTCTCACTTGCTAGAGATAGAAGGCAATACAGAAGATCTAGTGGTAAATGGAGAGGCCATCCTAACAGTGACAGCAGAGAGAACAGAGTTCAGTGGTTCTGCATTTGCTTCAGGGAACCATTGGCCAAAGAGTATGGACTATAGGAGGGATTAGCACTGGTCTTGACAGTGGCCTCTGGGTGGTGACCTGCAGGACATCACCAAGATTCATGAAGAGATTAATGGAACAGTAGGAGAAAACAGAGCAGAGGAACCAGAGGATAACTGCTGAAGTAAATGCTCTGTGGGAACATGGCCCACTTTTTGTATTTACATGGCCCACTTTTTGTATTTACGGAAAGTCCTAACAGGAGAACTGAGGTTCTGTCTTTGGCAAATGGGTCACTATTGGTTAAGTGTCTCTATGAACAACCCGTTGAAGTGACTTTACCCCTTTGTGGGGGCTGACCTAATGGTTCAGATATTTTGCTTCTCCTACTTAAACACTTAAATCTATTTTGCATATTTTATTCCCTCTGTCCATTTCCAGAAACCCAACTACCATCTTTATGTCCATGCCTACAAACAGTGATACACTCAGAAAATCTGTCTTTGCTTTTCATTAACTAGAATAATAGCAATTTACAATTTGGTCAGAAGTTATAGTAGTGTGTCCATAAAATAATTAAATTTGGTTTATTAAGTCACATAGAGACATTAATCTTATTCCTTTAGATTCATGGTATATAGTTAGTGAACTTTTTCTGGGTTAGTCTGATACAATATCCTTCTGTTTAATGTCAGCCATCATTCATATCTGCCTTATATGTACATTTCTGTTGTATAAAGATACTTTCTATACAAACTTAAGTTCAGCTATCAGGATCCTAAGTTACAAATGGGCATTAGTTTGTGCAGCTTTCATTTTGAATAAAAATGCTTAGCTTAAATCAATGAAACATTAATAGTTGTAGTAAAAATTGCATTAAATGTCATGGTGAAATGCAATCTACAAGGTATGTTCAAGGGCTCCTCATTTGCCATTGTTTGTATTGATTGTTTTTCCTGAAAATCTAAATTTCTTCAGCAATTGTTGTAGCTATGTGGTAGATGCAGCTTGAGAGGAGGTAACAAATAAATGATGATTCCTATTATTTCTTATTGTGTTTTTGAACTGCTTCCTTTCCTAAAAGCAAGAGATCACAGCCAAGATGTGTTCTCTTTTCTCCAGCTGAGGTAGCAGATAAAAGTGTGTCTAAAAACAAAACAGAAACTAGTGCCTTGAGGTGAAAACAGATTCTTCCAACACACATACACACAGAGAAACATACATGGACTTTTTTCAAACAATATAAATTGTTTTGGTTAGTCATTTTATTTGCAAGAAAGACCTGCCCAGCTAACTCCAGCAAAAATTAAGGGGAAGTATATTTTCTTATAAAGATATAATAGGTGCCCAGTCAGCATGGCTCAGAGGTTGAGTATCAACCTATGGTCCAGGAGATTGAGGTTTGATTCCCAGTCAGGGCACAGGTCCAGGTTGTGGGCTTGATCCCCAGTAGGGGCATGTAGGAGGCAGCCGGTCAATGAGTCTCTCATCATTGATGTTTCTATCTTTCTCTCTCCCTCTCCTGTTCTCTTTCTGAAATCAATAGACATTTATTAAAATAATAATAATAAAGATATAATAGGCAATTTTATCTAAAGATAGGAGACAGTGTTATGGGAAATGAAACTAAGAAGTAGGAAATCAAAACTTCTTTTGTCATTTCTCAGGAGCTGCATGGTCTCCCTAATCTCTACATGTGTGTTCCTTGCTCTTGTCTCTACTTATTTCTAATTTACCATTCCCAATTAGCCTGTCTTACTCATAGCTGCTTTTGTGTTATTTGTATATGGTAGTCCTATCTTCTGCCAAGGGTGAGTCATTCCTGCTAATAAAATAAAAAGTAATAAGTTTATATGCCTAGTATACTTTATACAGATTTTCTAAGATGTTACGAGAGGTAATATATTTTGGAAATAAAATAGTACTTTTCACCTTGATAGAAGATACTAATGCTACTATTTGAAAACTCTCCAATAATATTTGCTTGTGTTTTCCAGTTTTTGAATATTTGTTATAGGCTAAAAGTTTTGTAAATACTACTAAACAGTATTTTCAAAGTAGTAAGCATTTTAACTATAATAAGGACTAAAGAGTATGAAGAATGTTGGTAATTTATGTATAACCTATGATTTAGGGAATTTATATTTCTTGTTCCCAAGTTCCATAAATTATTATCTGTCGGGAACCTAGAAATACCTGTATTTCAAGTAACCCCTACCATACCTTTTTCGCCTCAAGGTGCCTTTTCTCCCATTTTCACCAACAGTGTTCAATTGTTGATGTCTGTCACCTCTGCCTTCACTTCTCATACAAAGCTACTTTTCTGTTTGCCAACTGGTAGCTATTTTTAGGATTATTAACACTGATTTGTTTCACAAGACACTATAACTTTTTCCAGAGATAAGGAGAAAGGACCTCATTCTCCCCCGGGGATAAATTTGCTTACAGCACTTTTAGAAATTCTATATTAAACTATTTGAGAGTTCCCTTGAGCTAGCTGCCAAGGCTGCACTGTTTTGTGTTATATAAACCACTTCCTTTTTGTCCATGTCCCAGATTGGCTGCCACAGACCCTGGGAGTTTGCTGTATGAATGAATGTGTTCAGTTATTTTCTCACTAGTAAGGTTCCACTGTCTTTCATACCAATAACATCAGCTGTATAGACATGTCCTGGAAATGCCAGATTTCATAGCTCTCTGTTTGTAGACCCTGGAGTTCTCAGTGGGAACCCTCACAGCTGAAATCTCCCTCAGGAACTTCAGCTGCTGCCTATGGGAACCCAGCCAGCCCTCTTGGGTCCACCCATCCTACCTGCCTCTGTGCTGTCTCCACTTCTCACCCTTGGCCTTGAGGATGCTCTCCAACTAACCTTCATTTGCAGTTGATTATTCAGGATGGTTTTTCTATATTTTAGTTGTAATTCAAGTTTGATTCTGGGAGAGTGTCAGTGTAGCTTCCACTCAATCCGCCATCATCTTGGAATTTCCATAGCTCTCTGTTTTTTGTGTCCTTTATGGAACTCTCTTTCATTTATATTGGAAAAATGATGAGCGATTATTTTTTTTGTTCTAAGGGCAAATATGTTAAAAATGAAAGTGTTTGCAAATCAATTTTTATTTAAATCAAAAGTATTATTGAATCCCTTAAGGAAAATAAAACCTAATAATTATTAGATAAATCTAACCATGTATGTTCATGTGCATTATCTCATTTCATTCTTGGGAGAAAAAAACCCAGTAGGTAGTACTATTATTATTCCCAATTTTCATATTTTGAAACTGAAGCTCAGAGAGTTGAAACAACTTATTTAAGTTCATTAAAGAGATTACTAATAATAAAGGGGCTCTAATGAATTTATTCAATGCAATTTGACATTTAATGACTTGACTATAGGTATATAACAGCTTTAATGTCACCACACTAAATACTAGAAATAGAGAGATAAATAAGACAGACCCTCTAATCACATGTAATCTTAGCTACTATTTTTCATGTTGCTTTTTGGTTTGTGTTGAGTAGCAATGATCAAACCACATGATTTGGGAAAACACCATTTGGGCTGATTACAGCCTCTTTCTGGTTTGTCTGGACAAGTACATGATGCTCAAGGGCATCTTGGATCCTGAAGGCCAGCCTAATGCATCTGAGGGCTGTATCACTGTCAGCCAACTCCTGATGAACACCATCACAGTGGTCTCATTTGTTAGAAGAAATGTGCCAGATCCTTAATGAGTCTTAATTGTCTTTGTTCTAGGTCTCTTGTGTTTTCTCTGGTAGTTATTTTATTACTGATGGATTGCTAATTTGTATGTTTTCCCATTTAATTTTTTAAAATGTATTTGTTCATGTAAACTGTGTTTGATCTTATATCAAAGTCAGATTCAAAGCTATGGAGCTTTCATGATGCTCAATGCCTAATGTTATTCATTATTTCTGTAGATGGTTATTTTACTGTGTGCCTTCCTACGTAAAAAATCAACGATATCTTTGTTCAAATCATCTCCTGATTTATATTCTATGGCAAAGACATTTTCTGTGATTCACAATGTATGCATGGCAGATGCTTGATAAATTCAGGCAAAATGGTACTTAGCAGTTGAATTATCCCATTAGAATGATAATATCACAATGTTTTATATTAGTTGTTTCCTATTTTTGTCAGTTATGTAAACCTTTAAAAAGTAAAATATAACTATATAAAGGAGGACGGCTTTGTGTGTGTGTGTGTTATAAATTATCTTTTTTGTTTTGTTTTTTTGAATTAGTGATTTCTACATACACAGTTATGTTTGCAAATTAAAGAGTAGCTTTCTCCAATCAGATTATGGAATAATTCATTTTCATTTTCCTCATATTGCATTGCCCATAGGAAGGCAAAGTAAATATATTTTAATTCTATTTTTTAGAAGTAATTTAATCTGAAGGGTAATAAAAGATGCTAAGGGTTCTTAGAAACTATTTCTGAGTGCTTGGAATATGTGTAGACTTCTACCAGTCATAAAATATTAGATAACACATGAGAAAAGTGAAATTTTTATATTAGTACTCATTTCAGAGAGTTTTATGTTTGTCCTTCAAAGGCTAATAGTCTAATAGAAATGTTTTTTTCATCACTTAAATACAGACTTGAAGCCCCTCTTTGAGCCCATTCATAAATAATGAACCTTTTAATGTGAGATTGGCAGATATGCATTAGATTATTTAGATAAAGAATTTATTCTGCATACAGGCTTTATTCATTCTCAGCATAAACTGAAGAGATAGATTAAGGATGCTAAAGTAAATTTTGTTAATGACTCAAATTTCAAAATCCAACAATCAATGTCCTTATAATGTGTCCTCAATTATTATTGTCTTTCTTTTTTCTGTCTTGTATTTATCTCCTTCATTTTCAGTTTGTATGAATCTTCCTCAAAAAATACATTAAGAAAACAAACAAAAATAAGATAAAGAAATAACCAAAACTCATATCCCTGTTGACTCATTTCATGTTTGGATTCTGGATGATCAAATACATATTTTTGTTAAAGTAAATGAAACCTTGACCTTGACTGGGAGTTGGAAGACTGGTTGGGTCTCATCTCTTCAACCAATTAGCTATGTGATTGGGCAGTATACCTCATATTTGGGGGTCTTGTTTTCATCACGGTTAAGTGTACAAAACTCCTTTCCAGTTCTAATAGTCTATCATTCTGCAACTCAATAAATCTCAGTCATCTTGTGTCTCTATTTCCACAGAAACAAAATATGAGTAGGGGCCTGTATTGTCCAGGAAATAGATGGCACTCTCAACAAAGGTGATGGGACAACTTAATAAAGGGATTACATACAATATGTGAGCAAAGAACACCAAGAAAGATGATAAAGTATCCTGGAGCTAACTCCAATTTGAAGACATTGATATCATTAGGCTTGACTTGGTAAAGAGAAGAAACCTCTGAAGAATGAGAACTATGAAAGGGCTTCCCATCAGGAACTATGGGCTTCGTAAAGGATACGGATATTGCCAACTGAAGCTTAGCGGTGATAGAGTCAGGGGAATACAATCATTACCTCTCTCTCTTTCTCTCAAATCATCTGCTAGTGCTTCCCAATGGTGAAACCTAATAAGGACTTAGAAGGCAATGGATTTCAGTTGATGTAGTCCATATGTGCCAATTTTCTGAGGCAAATAGAAGGGCAGAGAAAGGTTAAAAATAAATCTGGACTAACATATGAAAAACATTCAGCTCAGAGTTATCCTACTGAAAGATGGAAGGGGAAGCTGGAAACAGTGATGACTAAACAATACTTTAAGGCAAATTCTGCTCTTCTAGATTTTAGCTGCCAAGTCTTAACATCTGGAAGCTTTCACAGGAGACTCATATGTGATGGAGAGAGGTTGTTCTTATAGAATGAAGAGGGTGGTAAAAGGAGAGGGATTGGAAATCACTTATTAAGTAAATATTTTCATAACAATTTCCTTTATATATAATATATCACTTCTCACTCGGAAGATTGAATACTCTGAAAATTAATATTATAACTGATATATTTGATTTTTCCTGTATTTTCCCCTTATAATGAAGTGGATATAAAACGATCAGAACTGGATAATTTTGTAATGAAGAAAAAATTCCATGGAGCATACTTTCCCATCTGTAATTATTTCACAAATATCTATTTTACATTAAAAAACCCCACAGTTATAAAACATGCAATGGTGTGTTAATGATTAGCTATTATTCCCATAAAAGCAGATGCCAAGAAAGCACAGTAAGGAAGTAAAACCAAATTGAGCTTACAATGAACATTGAAACAGGACTGTCTACTTTGGAAACAAATGAGGAGATTGTGTAAAATAAATGAATAAATATGCACATAGTTAAACATAGTTTATACCAGAGAGCTAATTCTCCAGAAATTTCTTTATTTCTATGTGTTTAAATCTGCTGGCTTAACTAGAAAATGCTGTTATTTTAAATATAGATGTCTCAGAAGATCTTTTACGATGGAGTTTTCAATATACTCAAAATTGAGTGTACATTTGTAATGCTGGTTGAGTTGCAAGAAGATGCCTTAACTGATCATTTTGGGAGCAGCAATATGTGGTTTCAAATCAAGTGGGTGAGAAAAATAAAGATTGGAAGAAACTGATTACTTCTTGCATTTCTTTATTTCCCAGGCAACAACATTCATTGCTTTGCTGCCAAACTTACTCTAGCTAAAACTCATCTGATCTCTAAAACAACCTTCCATTATCTCATGAAATAATCAGTGATTGAAATTTGGTTAACCCTCTGATGAACCAGGGTGATTAGAAGGCACACCAAGTAGCATTTGGTGAGGTATAGGGACTCTATTAGGGGACAGATACTCCAAAGTCACAGTGGCAAGTGCAATAGACTTTATTGTACACTCAATGACAATTTAATTCATGTGATTGGCAGATAAAGTTCAGTTATTCTTCCTAATATACTCCCAAGGTTTCAATTAACTGGGTCAGATCAAATGTGTTTATATATTTTTACCCTCTGCTTTCTACTTGGGCTGCATAAAAATATATTTCTAATTTAAAAGTCATTGTTGAATCCTTTTAACAGTATCCCATGTGGTTATGTGACACCATCTTAATGTTTCATACTAACGAAGGGAGCAGTTTACACAGTCCTCTAGATATAGCCTATCTTTTTCTTCAGTGTTCATCTATTTATTCAAGTGACAGAATTACTAACTACAGTTCTTGCCACATAAAGTGCAATTTCTTTAAAACACTGTTTGACAAACAGTTGTATTTCTATACAACCTCAAAGATTTTACCTGAAAAACAAGAGTGAGTGTTTTTCTAATCAATCTCGTTTTATAGCACCCTGCATTCTTCAATCTTGATATGCTCTTCAACTATTACACATACTGATTTTACTTCCAAAAGACACTGTGGTAGTGTCTTGAAACTTCTAATATATATCATTTCTTTTCTATATTGATCACATATATTTTGATGTGTTTTCCATGTAGCCTTTCAAACTGATAAAGATTTGAATGCATTAATGAAATTTTCCCCTTAATGCAATAACAATGCTGATTTTCAGCTAAAAGTTTCTTAAGGATTGAAATTTTTTCCTCTTTAAAAAAGCTGACACTAAGCTCTAAGTTTTGCACTTATTGATAGAAGCCTAACAATTTTAGACATCTTCAAAATGTGCTGAACTCTTTAAAATCTTCAGCCAGAAGAGCAAACCTGGTGATGATTCAGTGTGATAATTCTCATTGTCTTGGCATATAATGATTATAAAAATAATACAGAAGCATCTATGTTCCTCTTTTTAAAATTATGCTACCTATCCTGAGATCGCGGATAGGAATAGCTTCTCAGAGAGGGAAAAGGCATCACACACAGTACTCTAAATAGGGGAGAAAGGGTAATTTTCTGACATGTTTGCATTCACCTCTCTGACCACACTGACTCTGTTACATAGGAGTTTAGTATAGTCTCACAGCATCAGCTTCTGGATTGGCAGTATGTCAGTGCTAAATTCCATCCACTGAGGCTTAACAATAGGAGAAGGTCCATTTTCATGGCAAATCATCTCACTATTAGTTTCCCAAAGATATGATGTAAATTTCAGGTTTGCCGTTTCAAGCATTTGGCATCATTGGCAGGGAGTAAGGGACTACTTCCTCACATACTGCAGATCATTCATATGAACTGTGTGGTTACCACATTAAAAATGGACTTCAGCCTGGCCAGCATGGCTCAGCAGTTGAGTGTTGACCTATGAACAAGGAGGTCACAGTTCTATTCCTGGTCAGGGTACATGCCCGAGTTTCAGACTATCTCCAGTGGGGTGCATGTGGGAGGCAGCCAATCGATGACTCTCTCTCATCATTGATGTTTCTATCTCTCTCTCCCTTTCCCTTCCTCTCTCCTAAATCTATAAAAAGATATTTTTTAATAATGGAGTTTATTGAGTACTGAGTTTGGTTATCGGTGGGTCCAGCCAAAATGTGAACACCTCGGGAACTGGAAGGAGGGTAGGCAGTGTTGGTGCTAAATACATTAGAATTGGGATTTAAACAATTAGTCTTTGGTATAGCGACTAATGTGGGCAATATGGAGCTCTGAAGAGTGATCTGAATATCTGTCTGAAGACAAGCACCAGGGAGCTACATTCAAATCATTTAGAAATCATTTTAAGAAAGATTCCCTGTGGTCATCATGACAGATTTTTGTTTACTATGTATGGAATAAGGAGAGAGACTCCTCATTTTAATAAATTTGTAGTAACTGGTCTACAGAGCTGGGAGGCATATTTGCTAAGCATGCCATCCATATAAAAGAATAGGACTTTGATTGATAGGAATAACCCTTAACCATTTCAATTTCCAAAGGGAGAAAATGTCTCTGTGTCCAAGGAAAATATAATTTTGGACATGAGTAGGAGTGGATCATATGGTATCTTAATAGTTGATTTCACTTCATACCCATGTTCTCAAGAAATGTCTTATAAATGATATAAAAAAATGAAAAATGTTAAAGTTATGTGTTAGATTCATAACATGCCTGTACAGATGCTCTCATCTGCTTTACTTTTAGCTTTAATAACTGTTAGATAAAACACTATATTCTGGTTTAAATTATTAAATGTTAATGGACTGGTGATATAAAGGAATTGGGAGTCAGGATTTTGTTCACTTATCTTTAATGGATTATGTGGATCTGACAGACCATGACATTTTTGGTCTCATTGATTCTTTAAAGATTTCTCAGTTGCCCTAATTCCTAATCTCTATTGCTTTCTCCCTGCAATGACATTTAGTTTTAAAAGTGGGAAGTTTTTACTTTGTTACACATCTCCCATGATTTTCCTGGCTATATTATTAGCTAGGTTGTTGTATTAAATCTTAATTCTTCTGATGGAAGTTTTTGAATTATTGAAAACTTTTGCTTCTGTCTGCCACCCTATGACTTACCTTTCCTTTCCTTGTTTTCTCCATTTTTTCCTCTCAATTTTATCTCCTTTCTCATTCTACATTTCCTCTTCAAGCTAGGGTTGCCTCCATTTGAGATAAGGCATCGTAGAGTTACACAGTTCAACACAGTTGGTCTTATTGATCTTTTTAGCAGAGGCCTGTATCTGCAAAGTCCTTTTAAATCAAAGTACATTAAAGTGAGATCAAAAGTTAGGATCAGAATATTGTCCCAAGTCGATCATTGCCTTAAGTTTGGGGTATTCTGATCCTAAAGTTTAGCTTGTATTCAGTACATACATACCTCTGATTGTGGTTATGATGCAGCCTAGGGTAAGGACAAATGTGGTTCCCAGTGGAGAGAGCATTATAGGGTGAGAATCGATGTATAGAGTATTGCTGTACAATGGGATTCTATGGTAAATTTTCTTGAAGAAAAATTTGCTCCAAGTTTCAATGGATGATTGTGTCTAGTTCCAGGAATATGCACGATATGGCATGTATTAGAACACCAAGTAGCAGTTGAGGGTAAAACACTAGCTCTAACGATACCATAAATGTAAAGTCAACCAATTCAGAATGCTGGAATATTCAGAAAATTTTACCAGAGTATTATGTAGTTTTCTCAGAGATCCTCACAGAACGGTGTCCACAGGGTAGTAATTCCAGAATAGGTCTTTGGAAATGAACCATTGTGTGCTACAGTGGCTCCCTGTCTCTTTCATCTGTCAGACTCTCTGAATGAGTGTCATGGGTAGGTATTTTATTGGTTGTTTAGTGCTTCTGGAAATTCTGAATTGTCATCTTATGGTAGAATACATGTGGATGGGAAAGGCCTGAATTTGTCCTTTCCATTCCAGCAGAAACCTGGAAATTAGGGTCCCTGGTACAGCTAAATGTGTAGGAGAAAGAAAGTAGGTGCCTCAGAGTCTCTAATAAATGTTCCCAAAAGATGGAACATCTGTGTTGTTGGCTGTTGGTAGATGAGAATGCTGCATTCTGAGATTCAATTATTTTTCCATTACCTGTACCCCACTGCTTACAGTTGGAGGTTACTCTTTCAAGGAAGGGGAAGAAACAATCATTGTGATCTCCAATCTTGGCCCTGCAGTGTCCTGTGGGAGCTATTTTTGTCTAATGCAAGATGCAGAGTTGATTGGAAACTTGCATAAAGAGGTTCTAAGCTGGAGTTAATGTTCAAGAAGCAGGCATTGATCTTGTATGTGACACACACACTACACATGAGCAAGCTGAGGGAAACCCTAGAGGTTACATCTGTCATGATTCCAGTTTCAAGTTAGCAATCCAAACAAAATATCCAGCAGAGGGAGCTGGGATGATTGTAACACAATGAAAAGCTCACTCTCTCTTAATTCTAGCTTGTATTTCCCCCCATGGCCTTCAAGCTAATAGCTCCTGCCTCAGATATGCTAATTAACTATGGGAATTTTGCTTAAGTTTGATCAGCCCTTCTTTGTATATATTTCCAGAAGAGTTGGGGAAATATATTCAAAGTAATGACTGTTTAATCTCCAGAACTGGACTCAGATTAGTGTGGAGGTGGGGGTTGGGGGGGGCAACAAACCACCAGGGAGAAAGGGATTTGAGAAATGTGTGCTCTTTCTCTTCCTAGGATCCCTTCAGGCATGCCTAGCTGTCTAGCTGTCTAGACTCTTTCTTGCTTCTCTCCTCCTTCCTTGCCTTGACATGAAAGACACCCAAATTCTAGGCTCTCTTAAGATGGATTTGCAGAAGCCATAAGACATCCCTATCTTCTCTATCTGGGCCTTCAATCAGTAAACCTTTTCTTACTCTAAATTCTGATGTATTGAATATTGGCCTTTCTTTTGAAGCATAGTCTACACAAACTTTGTACCTGTAACCTGTACCTATAAGAAGCAGAGATTAAATCTGCAGCAGTGGGAAAACAAATTCCAGGAAAACAGCCTATTAGAGTAGATCCTCAGGAAATGATATGAAGGAAGGAAAGGGGATGGTACCTGCAAGATCATCTTTCAAAGTGTTTGAGTGATATTTTGTAATTTACCCCAAAAGAATAAAGATATTGATGTTTAAATTTTTTAAGCCCATTTTAATATTATGTTCAAAAATGAAAACTTAAAAGTGACCATTTGTCCCATTCTAACAATCAACAAAATTTTGATAAACTACCACATATATTTAAAATAAAAAATCAGAATGTTGAAGATGTAGCAGGCTAGGAAAATTCCCAAGCAAGTGGAATAGGAAAATTGAAACAAGAAAATTAAACAAGGCCAACAGTTTGGGCAGCTAGTTTGCAGCAAAATCTTATCTTTCCCAACCAAGGACATTTAAGAACAAATGGTTAATACCCCTCTCCTCACTAACCAAAGGATGCAGGAAATGAGGAGGAAGGGAAAGGGGAGAGAAGGGGAAGTTTTAATGCCTCTTTTCCCTAACCAGAGTATACAAAGCGTAAATCACCCTAGAACTCCTAAGGGAGCAGGGGGAGAAGGGGAAAGAAAGAAGGGAGAGATTTGTCTCACCCACTAAACTAGAAAGATAAAGATAAGCAGCCTTGAGGACATTTGAAGACCAAATGGGCCCATCACTCAGAAAGAAGATAAATCTTGAGAGCAGATCAAGGACAGGACCTGTCTGAAAGTGGACAGGACCTGTCTGAAAGGGAACAGGACCTCAGGGCTAATCTTAGAGCTCTTGGGTTAATCTTTGCAAGGACAATGATAGAATGCCTTGAGACCCTAGGAACTCATGTAGTTTTTAGATTTTTTTTCTCCCCCACCCTAACCCTATATATAGGGCTGGCTTGAGAGAAGATATTAGAGCAGTTTTTAAGGTATACTGCCTGCCTCTCTCTCAGATCAATGGCCATCTGAATCATAAAAACATACCACAAAGATTCAACCTCGTCTCTACTTATTGGCTCTGGTAGTCACAGGCAGCAGACCCTTTGTCTGGCTTCAGTTTCTGGTGACTCCAGTGGGATGGGCAGTGGGACTCTCAGGTAAGTGATTGATATGACGGAAGTCCCACTGGCTGCCTGGACCGAGAGGTCTCCAGGCCAGAATCTGAGTCCTTTCTTGCAGCACAGTCAGGAATTTCCCTGTAGGGCTCTGCTCTTGACCTTGGCACTGGCCCAGTCACCTTGCTAAGAGTTGAATCAGTGAATTAAGTTTTTGTGTATGCTTGCTTGTTTGTTTTCTGAATCTAAATGTCTCAGGCTGAGCCTAATCAGCTCCTGGTTAAAAGTGTTTCTGGTTGCAGAGGTGTGAGATGCTTCAGCCTTGTCTCCACTTGACTCTGATAGAGACAGGCAGCAGACCTTTTGTTCAGTCTCAAAGACACAATAATAAATAAATAAACTAAAGTCCAGAAACTGGCAAACCAAAAAAAGACAGAGCTTTCAGCCCAGTTAGAACTTCAAGAGAAATAGAAATCCACCATTAATTCTGAGGTTGTGGGGGAAGCAAAGGGGGAGAGGAAACCAGATGACATTTGAAAAACTTTTAACAGTCTCCTGTGAGCTTCTGTGCCAGATTGGATATCAGAGGAGCTCCTCCAACAGAATTAGTCTGTAGTCACTCAATAACTCTTACTCTTGGGTATTTATACAATTTCGGTGGAAGTATATCAAAAGGGGTCAGAAAAAGAGAGTTGAGAAAGATCTCCCATGAGGCATGCAGGGCTTCACCCAAGTGCAAGCTCCTCCTTTTTTCCAAGGCAAGGGCAGGATGAAAGAGGCTAGAGGAACTCATTATTATTCAAGCTATTTTCATTCCAGTGTCTTTCCTGGTGCAGGGAGGGCAAGAGAGCTGGAGAAAAAACAACAACAAACACTGCCTCCAGGCACTTTGGAATTTCAACTACCAAAGATTGAAGGTAGGGCAGGAAATCTCTAAAACTTGATAGAGTGGTGGCTGTAGGAGTTGTGGGAGGTATAACAACTGAAAGAAATTTCCCAAAGTGCACAGCTGCAGAGCAAAGAGTACTCACACTCACAAAAGTGTGCTCTTCCAGGGGATTCCAAACTAGAGGGACCCAAAGAGACCCACTCCAAGACACATCATAATTAAAATGGCAAATGTCAAGGACAAAGATAAAATATTAAGGGCTGCAAGAGAGAGTCAAGCAAGGGAACCCCCAAAAGGCTGACAGCTGATTTCTCAACAGAAACTCTTCAGGCCAAAAGAGAGTGGCATGAAGTTCTCAAAGTAATGAAAAGCAAGAACATGCAACCAAGATGGCTTTATCCAACAAAGCTATCATTTAAAATTGAAGGTGAAATAAAGAGCTTCCCAGACAAAAAAAGGCGAAAGAAGTTCAGTACCACTAAACCAGCATTGCAAGAAATGCTAAAAAGACTGCTCTAAGAAAAACAAGGAATAGTGAGAGAAAGGTACATCAGCATAAAGGGGAAAATGTCATTAAATAAGCTGATATCAATAGTTACCTTAAATGTAAATGGAATAAATGGTCCAATCAAAAGACATAGGGTAGCTGAATGGATAAGAAAACAGGACCCAAATATATGTTGTCTACAAGAGACCCACCTGAGAGCAAAAGACTCACACAGGCTAAAAGTGAAGGGGTGGAGTAAAATATTCCATGCAAATGGAAAGGAAAAGAAAGCTGGAGTAGCAATTCTTATTTCTGACAAAATAGACTTCAAAATAAAGACCATAACAAGAGACAAAGATGGTCACTACATAATACTAAAGGGTTCAATCCAATAGGAGGAAATAACCCTTATAAACATTTATGCACCCAATATAGGAGCACCTAAATATATAAAAAATTTCTTGGGGGACTTTAAGGGGGCGATTGACAGCAACACAATCATGGGGGGGGGGGCTTTAACACCCCACTGTCAGCATTGGACAGATCATCAAGACAAAAAATCAACAGAGAAACACAGACCTTAAATGAATCACTAGACCTAATGGATTTAATTGACATTTGCAGAACATTTCATCCCAAAGCAGCAGAATACACATTCTTCTCAAGTGCACACGCAACATTCTAAAAAATAGACCACATGTTAGGGCACAAGGCAAGTCTCTACAAATATAAGAAGATTGAAATCATATCAAGCATCTTCTCAGATCACAATGCCATGATACTAAAAATCAACCACTATAAAAAAACTGAAAAATACTCAAACATTTGGAGGTTAAAAAGCATGTTATTAAACAATGAATGGGTTACCAATTGAGGTCAAGGAAGAAATCAAACACTTCATGGAAAGTAATGAAAAGGAACAGACAGCAACACAAATCTATGGGACACGGTGAAAGCAGTCCTGAGAGAAAAATTCATAGCATTACAGGCCTACCTCAAGAAACAAGAAAAAGATCTAATGAACCATCTAACACAACAACTAAAAGAACTAGAATGAGAACAGCAAGAAAAGCCCTGAGGAAGTAGAAGGAAGGAAATAATAAAAATAAGAGTAGAAATTAATGAGATAGAGACTAAAAAAAAAAAAAAAAATACAAAAGTCAATGAAACCAAGAGCTGGTTCTTTGAAAAGATAAATAAGATTGATGCAACTTTAGCCAGACTCACTAAGAAACAAAGAGAGAGGACCCAAATAAATAAATCAGAAATGAAAGAGACAATATAACAAGTGACCCAACAGAAGTACAAAGGATTGTAAGAAAATACTATGAGCAACTATATGCCAACAAATTGGACAACATGGGGGAAATGGACAAATTCCTAGAAGCATATAATCTTCCAAAGCTGAATCAAGAAGAAGCAGAAGATCTGAATAGGCTGATAATAACTAATGAAATTGAAGCAGTAATCAAAAAACTCCCAGCAAACAAAAGTCCTGGACCAAATGGATTTACAGGGGAGTTGTACCAAACATTCAAAGAAGAATTAACACCTATTCTATTCAAACTATTCCAGAAAATTCAAGAGGAGGGAAAATTCCCAAACTCTTTTTATGAGGCCAGCGTCATCCTAATCCCAAAACCAGATAAAGACACTACAAAGAAAGAAAATAACAGGCCAATATCCTTGATGAACATAGATGCTAAAATCCTCACTAAAATACTAACAAACTGGATCCAGCAATACATTAAAAAGATCATACATCATCACCAAGTGAGATTTATTCCAGGGATGCAAGGCTGGTACAACACCCCCAAATCAATAAATGTGATACATCACATAAACAAAATGAAGGACAAAAATCATATGATCATATCAATAGATGCAGAAAAAGCATTCAACAAAATCCAGCACCCATTTCTGATAAAAACTCTCAGCAAAGTGGGAATAGAGGGATCATACCTCAATATAAAAAAGGCCATATATCACAGACCTACACCCAACATCATACTCAATGGGCAAAAACTAAAACCATTTTCATTAAAAACAGGAACAAGAAAGGGATGTCCACTTTCACCTCTCTTCTTCAACATACTACTGGAAGTCCTTGCCATAGCCATCAGACAGGAAGAAAACATAAAAAGTATCCAAATAGGAAAAGAGGAAGTAAAACTGTTATTATTTGCAGATGACATGATATTGTACATAGAAAACCATAAAGACTCCATCAAAGTACTACTAGATTTGATAAATGAATTTGGCAAGGTAGCTGGATACAAAATCAACATCTGGAAATCAGTGGCATTCATATACACCAACAATGAACTTTCAGAGAGAGAAACTAATAAAACAATACCATTTACCATTGCAACTAAAAAAATAAGATAACTAGGAATAAACTGAACCAAGGATGTAAAAGACCTGTACTCAGAAAACTACGTGACACTGAAAAAAGAAGTAGAGGAAGATTTAAACAAGTGGAAGAATATACCGTGATCATGGATTGGAAGAATTAATATCATTAAAATGTCCATATTACCCAAAGCAATTTATAAATTCAATGCAATTCCTATTAAAATACCAACAGCATACTTCACTGACCTAGAACAAACATTTTGAAAATTTATATGGAACCAAAAAACACCCCGAATAGCTGCAGCCATCTTGAGAAAAAATAACAAAGTGGAAGGAATCACATTACCAGATTTCAAACTATATTACAAAGCCACTGTAATTGGAACGGCATGGTATTAGTATAACAACAGGCATATAGATCAATGGAACAGAGCAGAGACCCCAGAAATAGACCCACAGCATTATGATCAGTTAATATTTGACAAAGGAGGCAAGAGCATCCAATGGAGTAAGGACAGTCTCTTCAATAAGTGGTGCTGGGAAAATTGGACAGATACATGCAAAAGAATGAAACTAGACCACCAACTTTCACCATACACAAAAATAAACTCAAAATGAATAAAAGACTTAAATGTAAGTCATGAAACTAAAAATCTTGGAAGAAAATATATGCAGTTAAGTCACAGACAGCCCACGTAGTGGAATTTTCACTGATACATCTCTTAGGGCAACAGAAACAAAAGAAAAAATAAACATATGGGACTACATCAAACTAAAAAGCTTCTGCACAGCAAAAGAAAACAGCCCCAAAATACAAAGGAACCCCAAGCTCTGGGAAAACATATTTGTCAAGGATGTATCTGATAAGAGGCTAATTTCCAAAGTGTAAAAAGAACTCATCCTACTCAGCAAGAGGAAGACAAATAACCCAATTAAGAAATGTGCAAAGGACTTAAATAGACAATTCTCCAAAGAGGACATATGGGTGACCAAGAGACTCGTGAGAAAATGCTCAATGTCACTAATCATCAGAGATGCAAATTAAAACCACAATGAGGTATCACTTCAAACCTGTCAGGACAGCTACCATCAACAAATCAGCAAATGACTCATGCTCCAGAGGATGTGGAGAAAGGGGACCTAGTACACTGCTGAGTTCTAGGTGGGAATGCAGACTGGTGTAGCCACTATGAAAAACAGTATGGAGGTTCCTCAAAAAATTAAAAAATGGAGCTGCTGTTTTACACAACCCCACTTCTGGGAATACATCTGAAGAATCCCGAAACACCAATCAGAAAGAATACATGCACCCCTATGTTCATAGCAGCACAGTTTACAGATCTGGAAACTGCCCAAGTACCAATCAGTAGATAAATGGATACAAAAGCTGTGGGACATTTACACCATGGAATACTACGCAGGTGTAAAGAAGAAGGTCCTTATACGCTTTGGGACAGTATGGATGGACCTGGAGAATATTATGCTAAGTGAAATAAGCCAGGCAGAGAAAGAAAAACATCACATGATCTCACTTATATGTGGAATCTAAAGAACTTAGTAAACTGATCAACAAAATAGACTCAATGTTATGTATGCATGGATCAGACTGATGAATGTTAGAGGGATAGAGGAGGGCAGGTGGGTGGAGGAGGAGAGAGTAATCAAAGAAATTATATGCATATATGTGCAACCCAAGGACAGGGACAATGATGGGGAGAGGGACTGGGGAGGGGGATGGGATGGGGTGGAACGGGTCATTGGGGAGAAAAAGGGACATCTGTAATATTTTAAACAAAAATAAAATTAAACAAACAAACAACCCCCCCCCCCCAAAAAAAAAAAAAGCAAAAGCGTGTTCCTCAGCTGTGAAGCAAAGGAAGCTTTCTGGAATCTCACCAGTACTAGATTTCAGACTCCCCTGAGAAGAACGAACTGATCCAGCCCACAAAAAATGTAAAAGCAGTGATGCAGTTAGTCAAATCATAGCTGCCCAAAAACCCTATGAATATTGATTCGGCAGCCAATCTAGCAACATGGCAGAAAAGGAGTAGGACTACTTTCCAAAGGTAAATGTTACTTACTTCAGTATCTACTGTTCCTTTAATTAAAACTTCAGTCGTATAATCAAAGATTATGATACATATGAAAATGTAACCTGTTCTCAAGGGAGAAAACAGTCAATAGAAACAAATACAGACATGGCCCAGGTGTTGAAATTATTCGTCATTACTGAAATATTCATTGTTACATTCACATTATTAACACGAAAATGGAAAAGATGGAAAATGTGAGTAAAATGGGAAATTTTAGCAAGCACATGGATATTATAAAAGAGTCAAATTGAAAGCAAGGATATCTGGTTAAACAAATTGTTACCTGTTAGAGCAATTAAGAGTAAGAAAACAAAGTTTTTATTTTAACTTCATCCTTATTTTATATAGATCTGAGTTTCTGACTTATACTATTTTTCTTCTTTTTAAAGAACTTCTTTTAACATTTCTTGCAAGGCAGGCCTATGGGTAACAATTTTCTTTATTTTTGTTTGTCTGCGAAAGTATTTCTCCTTCATTGTTGAAGGATAATTTTGCAGGGTACAGAATTCTAGGTTTGTGGGTTTTTCTTAACACTTTAAATATTTTACTCCACTCTTTTGCTGGCATGGTTTCTGAGGAGACGCTGAAGGTAATCCTTTTCTCTGTTCTTTGGTAGAATAAGATCTTTTTTTACCCCTCTGGCTTCTTTCAAGATTATTTCTTTATCTTTGATTCTCTCTAGTTTGAAAATCATATGCCTACACGTAGTTTTGTTTGTTTTTTAATTTTAGTTTTATTTTTTATTTATTTAGCACTTAATACTTATGTTGTTTGGTGTTTCCTAAGCTTCCTGGATCTGTGGTCTGGTGTCTGACATCATTAACTTGTGGAAATTCTTAGTCATTATTGATTCAGATATTCCTTCTCTTTCTCTTTCCTCTCCTCGTAACCCCCTTGCACGTGTTACACCTTTCATAGTTGCCCACAGTCCTTGGATAGTCTGGTTTTTCAGTAGTTTTACTTTTTGATTTTTGAGGATTCTGGTGATATAGTATCCTCTAACCATAGTATCCTCTAACCATAGTATTCTCTGCCATTTGCAGTCTTCTAATAAGCCAATTGAAGGCATATTTTAATTCTCTTATGGTTCTTCTTTTTTTTTTATTTTTTGAATTTCTTTTTGGTTCTTTCTTATGAATTCCAAATCATTGCTTATATTGCCCATCTATTCTTCCATGCTAATTTATCCATTAGAGCTCTTAGCATATTAATTATAGCTGTTTTAAATTCCCAGTTTGATAATGCCAACACACTGCCGTCTTTAGTTCTGTTGCTGTCTTTTCAAATTATGTGGTTTTTTTGCCTTTTGGTATGCCTTATAATATTTTCTTGATAGCCTGAAATGATGTACTGGCTAAAAGCAAGTGCTGTGAATAGGCCTTCAATGTGGTGGTGAAGTGAGTGGAGGCAGGGGAAGCCTTCTACACTCTTGTGATTAGGTCCCAGTCTTTTAGTGAGTCTCTGTTTCTGAACTGTGAACCTCGTAAGTGTTTCTCAGGGGTTTTTCCTCCCCTCTTAGGCGGGGAGGATGGCTAGAGTGGACAGGAGTGGGTATTTTCATTCCCCAGGTCAGTTAGACTCTGATAATGCCCCAGCACATTACGCTCTGTGGAACTAGCTTCCCTGTGGGCAGTTTTGTTGAGAACAGAGTGCTCAGGCATATTTCAAAATGGTTCCTTTTCCCTCTCCCTGCCAGAAGCGGAGAGTTTTTATCTGATATTTACTATGGAAACCTCAGGGAGCTCCTGTTGGTAAATCTTACAATATTTTTGTGGCTCCCCTTATGACTGGGTCCTCAAGGAGTTTTTAATTCTCAGAATTGTCCACAAATGGGCCTCCAGCAATTCATCAATTACAGTCAGGTTTTGCTACCCAGCCACCGGTTTCTGCGGTGATTTCTGCTCTAGGGTTTCTGCTCAGATAAGCCATGATTCCCTGATTTAATCTGTCTGTTTCTCTAGTCCTGGGGGAAGTGGTTGCCCTGTGTTTTCCCTTCTCTTATTAATCTAAAAGGAGATGTTGATTTTTCAGTCTGTTCAGCTTTCTATTTGTTAGCTAGAGTAGAAACTTCCAAGCCCTAAACATGGGAAACTGGAAATAAGAAATGTAAAGGTATATATTTTTAGTGGTTACATGGATGTATGTAATAGTCACAATTTATCCAGATGAATATTTAATAACATGCATTTTTTATTTAATACCTCAAATACATACATAATACATACATACATAAACATGTATACATATGTAAACGTATATTCACGCAAAATAAAAGGTGTCATTATTTCCCTTAAATAAAAAATACTCCCCTATATATTCAAAAATAAGATATTTATCTGATGGGAATATCTGTAATTTTGAGTGTATACAATATCATTAAAATCACGTATCAGTTATTTGTTTTCCTTTTTCTGTACCATATCAATACTTTCACACATCTATTTCTCCATGGACCCTCACCTTGCATGTCTCACATACAGGCACTTTTGTCCACAAGAGTGAGCGAGAGCACTGTTGCTCTCCCAACCACCAACAGATCTCATTGCCAAGCCCTGCCATTTCCATGCAACAGAACTATTTTTTTAAATTTGTGTTTAAAATATTACAGATGTCCCTTTATCTTCCTAATGACCCATTCCACCCCGTCCCATCCGCCTCCCCAGTCCCTCTCCCCACCATTGTCCGTGTCCTTGGGTTGTGCATATATGAATTTAAATTCTTTGCTTAATCTCTCCCCCTCCACCTAGCCACCCTCCTCTGACATTCGTTAGTCTGATCCATGCTTCCATGTCATTGAATCTATTTTGTTCATCAGTTTATTAAGTTCTTTAAACTCCACATATAAGCAAGATCATGTGATATTTGTCTTTCTCTGCCTGGTTTATTTCACTTAGCATAATATTCTCCAGGCTCATCCATACTGTCCCAAAGGGTACAATATCCTTCTTTACAGCTGCATAGTATTCCATGGTGTAAATGTACCATAGCTTTTTTATCGACTCGTCTACTGATGGGCACTTGGGCTGTTTCCAGATCTTAGCTATTGTAAATTGCACTGCTATGAACACAGGGGTGCATATATTCTTTCTGATTAGTGTTTCAGGATTCTTAGGATATGTCCCTAGAAGTGGGATCACTGAGTCAAAAGGCAGCTCCATTTTTAATTTTTTGAGGAGCTTCCATACTGTTTTCCATAGTGGCTGCACCAGTCTGCATTCCCACAAGCAGTGTACTAGGGCTCCCCTTTCTCCACACCCTCACCAGCATGAGTCGTTTGTTGATTTGTTGATGGTGCCATTCTTACCGGTGTGAACTATTAAAAGATGAATTGCAACATTTTTTTTCCCCACAGGGAGTGGAAATGAGAAAGTAAAGCCAGTCTGCATGTATCTCTTTTATAAAGTGACTGTATTTGTTTTAATAAGAAAGGCCAAATATTGTTCACATCACCATGGAAAAGCAAAGCATGTAAATTGTCTCTAAAATTGCAAAAAAAAAAAAGAAAAGAGAGAACTTATTCTTTTGCTTCCTCCTGAGTTAAAGCTGTGTTTTCATTTTTGTTTGACCCTGAGAGAGCTCATCATTCCTCATCCATCAAAGCCAGAAGCACCAAGCTGTGGAGGGAGAGTTCTTTAGTTGTATTAAATGCTTTTTCTTCTTTTCTCTAGACCCTGAGCTTTCACACCAAATTATAGTCAATTATCACTGTTCACAGTAGTTATGTTCTATAAAGTCACCAGGGATATTGAATTCATGAATACTGAGCCATTGTTTCTAGGGGACACACAGAGTTCATTTCCTGTGAGCCTCTGGGTACAATGTTTCATTGATGGTTCAGTACATACCCTTGCTTTATGTGTGTTTCTGTGTAAAGACACCTTATTTAATATATACATTTAATAGTACATTATAGATATTTGATTTATTAGCATTGAACGCACAGCCAATATCACGCATGCCTGAGCAAAGCCTCTCTGATACATCATTTCTCTGTGAGGCACCTTCCAGCCTTCTTGCGCTTAGGAATGCTAGGCAGTCCTGCTGCAGCTCTGCACATGGGGCCCGTCTTAAACAGTGAAGCCACACACACAACCACACACACAAGTGTGAAGACTCTGGCACTACATAGACTGAAAGGGATGCTTGTGTACATTGAAACTTCAGACAAGGGGCTGAGAACGTGTGCAGGAGGTTCCTCAGCCTCGCCACTGCTCTGCTCCATGTGGAAGCCCAGGAAGGACCAGGAAAGTGCTGGGAGCTTTGATTTTGTGGTTACAAATGAATTTTAGTGAGTAGGCTGACTTACAAGTATGGAATCTGCTAGTAATGAGTATCAACCAAATCTCTGTGGAAACATAGGTAGAGCACATAAATTTTTTTTCCAATTTTTCTGTTCGTGATTTAGAGTTTCTGTAGTTTCCTAGTAAATATGAACGATTTGTCAGGATTTACAATCTGCCTTCCCTGATCCTTCCACTGTGGGAAAGGTCTTTTGCACAATTAGTAAGTTTATCCATTCAGTTTTTCTTTTATCAAGCATCTACACTGGGCCAAGTATTATTCAAAGTGAAAAAATGCAAAAGTAAGTTATCCCTACTACAAACATGTGAATTTAATTACAAATATAACATTTAATACTTCTGTGGTAGAATGGGGCCAGGGGCAAAAAAGAAGGGCATATTCCAACATGAGGTTAGCAGAAAAGGCCTATAGAGAAAGTGGTATTGAAGTTGAGCCTTGATGAATAAACTGAATTATGCTTTTTTGAAAAATAAAAATTAACATCATAATTTCACAAGTTAGGTTTTATTTCAAAAAGAAAATTTCTGGAGTTATCTCTGAAAAAAATTTAACCTTTGTGTACAAGACAGTTAAAGTATATGTATCTTTTTTGTCTTTACTTTCACTTCTATGAATTGGAAAGAATCATATAGGGCCATGCAATAGAGATGAAGCGATGTCAGACATGCTTCTGGGGCAAAGATGTGGAGACATGAAAGTCTATGTCCGGTTTAGATAATTGTGAGATAGAATTAGGAGGCTATTTCTATAATACCTGTGGGAGATTACAGCTTAACAAAGGCAGCAGCAACACCATTGATAAGAAGAGGACGTACTTGAGAATTATCAATTTTCAGTGGATGGTGATGGAAAGATGGGAGATAATTTAGAGAGGCTCTGAGAAATATGGCACTCACCTAACAAGTGATACTGGTATTAATAACAACAATAAGAAGAAACCAGGTTTAATCACTGATATTAATTATATACTTACCATGAATCTAGCATCATAATATATGTCATATCATCTAATTTAATTCTTACAGCTCCTTGAAGGTGTTACTATTTTTTATTTTTTAAATTAGGAAAATCATATGTAAAGATATTGGGTAACTTTTGCAGGATCACAGAGCTAATAATGGGCAGATCTAGCATTTGAATAAGCCATATTTGAATGATGAATTACCTATAGGATGAAGTTTTCTGTTATATGTTGTGTATATATGCAGTAGGATAGAAATAAAGTTTTTAGCACACCCTGCTGTCATTGATTATGAACACAAAAATTTGCTGTTTTATTATGTTCTGATATGTTCATATATTTTAAAATAACTATCAACAAAACATTTGGGCTTTGAAAAAAGAACTTAAAATATTTCCTTAGTATTATTCAAAGTATGTGATCTCTCCTCTATAATTGGTCAGAAAATACAAAGGAGCTGTTTTAGAGAAACAAAAAGCTAACATTTTAGAATAAGACTAAACAGCAATGTCTTAGAACACATAGACTTGGGGATAAATCCGATTTTATTTTTCATTCAGTGATCTGATACAATAATCTTTAATTGGATGCTAAAATAAACTAATATATATTTCCATATTTCCAATTAAAGATGCACATATAAATATAATCCAAAGGCAAAACCCACACTGACCTTTATATTATTAAAAGTCATAGGCAATATAAAATTTTTGTTTTAAACCTCCTTATTATAACAGTCGGGTGTAAAAACCAATACTACCAATGGGAAAATCTAACTGAAATCCCAAGAAAAAGTAATTGTTTGTTCTAAAATCAACATTTTGAAATAGTATACCTAAAACATTACTATTATGCATTACTTAAATAATTACAATGTGTATTTTCAGTTGCTTTCCTCAGTCCTCAACTGGAAATGTCTGGATTGCAGTTAGTCATCTTATCAAATTTTGGTCATGAGCTTTACTTAATGAGAAGTTCTGGTTGGTTTAGGGCAATCTATCATTTCTTATGAGAAATCAGCTTGAAACTCATCTTTTTCTAGATTTAGAGTGGGAAGGGATGGTGGCTATGCAAGATTATTTTGTATAAGGACAGTCAGAGCACCATATCTAGAGACTAGTAAGTAAATCACCAGTAATATTTTAAACTGAATTCAGTCTCATCTCCCAATACCCTTCTCCTTTAAGCCTAATTTCCTTTAGTGATATCACCATTGTCCTAGTCATTCAGGCACAAAGTTCCTATAAATTCTTGACATATCTTTTACATGTGGTTACACATCCAAGTAGTTGCTACATCCTGCCTATCTTATCTCAGTGATATGTTTTAGTTGCCCAATCCTCTTGATAAACAGTATTTATAACTTAAGTAAGCTTAGTATCTCACACTTAGACTATTGCAATAGTATCCCAACTGTTCTCTCCATCTAGTGTATTACTTTTTCCATTGTATTTTATAGCTGCCCAATCGATCCCTCTGAAATAGGACATCAATTGTGTCTTAACAATGGATTCCCAAAGTCTTTAGAATAAATTCAAACCCTAAAATTTAGCATTCAACACCCTCCAGAAGGTGATCAGAATATTACTTTCTGGATATAGTTCCTGCTGGTCTTTCATGCACCATCACAATCATACAGAAATACAAATGTTTCTCTTACTATGGATGAATATTTTTTTCCAATTTAATTTCCTTAATCTTATTTCCACCACTTAGGTTTACTATCTCTCTCAACCCTACATGTTAATGTTTTATCTGTTCTTTAATATCCAGCCTCTATGTTATGTGATTATTGTAAATTCTATCATGTGAAAATAATCTGCTTACCTTAAATTCAAAAACTGCTTTGTTTTTCTGTTAAAGTATTTTGAGTATGACCTATGTCTTATGGATTTTATATCATTGTTATCCATCACCATCACAGAGTATTTTGCTTATTGAAGTACTCAATAAATAAAAGGAATGGATTTTTGTATTTCAATAGAAAAGCTCATGGGAGAAAGAGGGAAATGTCATAATATAAGCAATAGAGAATCAATTACTAAATCCAGAACACTGAACTGTATCGGTAGTGTGGCTACTGAGACCAGAAAGCATCATTAAACTTCTTGAACTTTGGTTTCTCCATGTAATTTTCCAGATCTCCTTCACACAGGACCATGGAAGCACAGTAAAACAATAATGGGACTCATGGAAACTTGATTTATAGTGGAGTATGACTTATGAAGGGGTAGTAAGTCATTAAGTCAGTACTCTTTAAATTTGTGACAGCCAATAACAAAATAACATTATCTCACTTCTTCATATATTTTATGAAATGCTAAGAACCCTGAACTTTCAATTATATCAAAGAAAAACCTTAATGTTAGACTTGTACATACTAAATGTCCTGATTTAAAAATCTCTTTCTTCTACAGTGCACTGAAATAAATGGGATGTAAAGTGTCCTATCCATGTCATCTTATTATAGACACCTGTAAAATAATCAGCAAAGGTTAAACTTGATCAATATTGACCAATCTATCTAGTCTAAGCAACACACAGCTAGTCTAATGGTAGAAATAATTCTAATTTAACAATAAAAATTTTAATTCTATTTATGCATCTTTCATATTATAAAGATGTGGAAACAAAAATGTAGTGTAGTTCTGTTTTGTTTTTTTAACTGAAAAATGTACAAATAAGAAAAACATAAATACTTTTTCGGTCCTGTGATTAAATGGTCCTATTCAGGTGTGTCATTAGATATTACAGAGCCTGCTGTTCTGGGACTGAATTTCAAGGTCAACCATTGGCTCCACCATGAAGATGGAGAAGCGCCTTCAGTCTGCTGCCTCCACTTGCCCCATCTTCTACCCATGACCTTTAGTCAACTATTTTTGCCTTTACTCTCTTACTCCCTGCTTTTGTGACAAATATTAAAATTCTCAGTAAAAATTGAGATTATTTTTACAATGAAATAACCTTTTCTTTATTTTGTTTGTATAAAACATCCTGAGGTATTTGATTTTTAGATATCTTTTTCATTTGTGAAATTATAAAATTGAAAATTATATCCCTTTTTTCTTTCTTTTGTTATGTAATGGTCCCCAAAATATATAATTATTTTTGAAACAATGTCAAGTTTACAGAAAATTTGCAAATACAGTTAGTTTAAAGACTACTTTTACCTGAACCTTCTGAAAGTACTTTTCCTATATGTTACCCTACCACAGCCAAACACATTAGTATGCATTCTGTATACACAAAGATGTTCTACATAACCGCCATGCAGAGTGTCAAAATAAGAAAATTAACAATGATACACTTTTACCACCTGGGGTATGATGCTCATATCTGCCAGACTCTCCAGTAGTGTTCTTTATAAGAAAGGATCCAGTTCAGAGTCATGTGTTGCCTTAGTTGCCATATCTCTTCAGGCCCCTTCTCCTTTGAACAGTTATTTAGTTTGCCTTTGATTCTCACCACTTTGATACTTTGGAAATTATAGGCCTGATATTTAATGGAATGTCTCTCAATTTGATTGTTATTGCTTCTGATCAGGTAGCACATAATTTCGACTTGTTCCATTATTGGTGATGTCCATTTTGATTTGAGTAATATGTTAAGTACCAGGCTTCTCCCCTGTCTAGTTACTAATTTTGCATCATAATTACTCAGTATTTGAAGCTATGTAAATATTCCTCATCAATATTTTAATTACATTAATTATACTATGGGTATTTATTTTATTTTACTTTGGGAATAAAATGTGTTCTTGCCATTATTTATATTATCACATTTTTCCAAATTTTTTCAGTGGAAGCACCTTTAAGCTAGCTCCCTTGACCTTTTGGCATGTTGACATCACTTTTTAGAGCACTGCCTTGCTTTCTGACAAAACAAGATGCAAGTTCATCTTATACATTTTATGTTACCCCAGCCATGGAGTCAGCCATTTTTCCAAAAAGGATGGTTTCTCTTCGTGGAAAATAATATTTATTGCCCAATATCTGCATGTTACCTATGACAGCTCCCAAGCCCTCTTAGTGGACAGAGCTAGACAATACATTTCTGTTCATACATTATACACAGTCAGGGACACACACACACACAATACATCTGTATTTATAGTTATATCTGTATTTATCAACTGATCAATGGATAGAAAGAAAACAAAATTTTCAACAACCAATATTGTATTTTTTTCTCTATTTCAGTGATTGCAATTAACTTACCTGGCAATGAGAATCTTGTAATCTTTTTGTGTTAATATGTTTATGTATTTGAATTTTTCTCCATAAACCAATCACCAGTCACAGTTACCCACCCCACTCCCTGCAGGTTGCTCCCCTAGCCACACGGGCTTCGACACCAGGTCCTGGGCTGCCTCTCCCGTATGGACAGTCTCCTCTCTCTAACCAAGCTACTACTCCCAAAGCCAGGCCACCCCTCAGTGTGGAAGCTCTCCTCACCCTCTTGAGTTTTAATGCTATTACATGGCTGGTTTTCCACACAGACATCCTCCTTGGGTGTTTCATAGAAGGTCATGAATATCATTTTAAGACAATTGCTCTATAAATGTGGATATAGGAGCAGCGATCACATGTGGCTTGATTTGTATTTTACGAAGACTACAGAGGGTATAAGAGCAAAATCAATGAGAATCTAGGAACAGGTAGTAGGAACATCTATCTCTCCAATTTTATCTCCCAGAATATCTTCATGGAAACCTAGACTAGTCTCTCTACTACCTTTTTCACACAACAAAATTAACATCTCTATTGTGCTTTCCCCCACCCTCCTGCAATGTCCACGCCACCCCTTTCTGCCTATTCCAAGCAATTTTTCTTCCAGAACACTCGTTTACCTTGGCTCTTACACTTCTTCTGGGCCATCCTCTCCCATGTGGATGTTCTTATTCTGTTTGTCCCCTTGTGTAACTAAAAAATTAAATTGCCCCCTCCCTGTGAACTCCTAAAGCACTTATTAGTATAATCACTTGTTGGACATTTGCATGCCCTACCTATAATATTGCCTTTTTTCCCCTTTATGAATCTCTTACCTTTCTGGCTATTCCATAAGTTCTTTGTGAACAAAAATCCATATAATTATTATTTATATGCTCATAGCTTAAAGCATATTGCTTTAAATTCACGAGGTTCTTGAATACTTGCATGTGTAGTGAAAAATACCCATTATCATAATTATTTTAGTCATAAAAGAAATCCCTGAGAGTCAGAGTGAGTCTCATTCCAAAGTTGTCAGAGGACATTTAAAAATTGAGATTGAACAGGAAGGAACTTTAGCAAGTACGGTACAAACTGAGTTGCTGCTTTTTGTATGTGAATGACTGCTTGGCTTAGCAACATCTTGAAAATGTGGTAACATTTGGAGCCAGCATCCAACAAGCTAAAGGCCACTGTTTGATGGTACAAGAGAGAGCTACTGGTGTATATATTGGTCTTTCAGCAAATCTGTAGACTCATGCTGCTCACCTAATAAATTCTGACAAATAATTACATAGACATGAATAAGAGGGGAAAAAATAGAACTAAAAGACTCTAACATCAAAATGACTGTCTAGCTGAAACAGTGTCCTGAAATTCAATAGAATGCCATCCAGTTTATCATTATTCCTCAATGTCATTCAAACTTGTACCCAAACTCCAGAAGCTAAGGAAAATAAAGTTGAACTCTAAAATTAACTATGAGACCTTACTGAAACTACTCCAAAAATTATGTGCTGTTCTTCAGAGAGGATTTCAGAGTTAATGTGGGAAAAGTGTTTATTGATTAGAATGTAACAGGAGAGAAAGGAATTGGAAAGGATCAATGCAATCATTGAGTTTTGCTCAGCTTGACTTTGCACACAATATACTTAAATGTTAAGAAAAACATTCAGAACTTTCTAGAATGGGCTCCTTTCAAATCAAATTGATTGTATTATTGAATAAAAATTTGAGAAACCGATGTTCTCCAGTGTGGCAGACATGTGTTCAAATAGTAATGTAAATTCAAATTGCTGCTCCTCTAGTATTTAGTTTGACATGTGTAGTTATCACTTTATCCCCTCATACCTCATCTACGTATGATCATGAAAGAGGTGCAAAATGAAGATTAGGAAAAGAGTTTGGTAAATAGCTGAAATGTCAGGGAGGAGAGCAGCAAATAATCTGTGGAAAATTGAGTATGAATGTATCGATGTTGAAAAGGATAGCATTGCAAGGAAAACATGATAGAAATGATTGTAGAGGACTGCAGATAAAGCATTACAACATGTGGATAACAGGCAAGAGCACAGAGGAAAATGCTGTGGCTGAAATAAGACAATGAAGAAGGGGACTCTACCTGGGGTAAGGAGCAAAGGGCCCAAAAGTGCTAAAGAATAAGCAAAGATTTGAGTCAAATGCAAGCAATAGCAGGAGAGCTATAGTAGCCTTTCACTTATGAACGGTTATAATCGCATTGATCGTATAAGGTGAATACAATTCATTCAAACATACTTATGGAATGGGGCAAACTGAAGCGTTAGATCTGAAGACACTTCATTGAACAAATGTTGCCTTCATGGAGCTTACACACCAGTGTTCCAGTAGGAGGAAGAAAGACTGAATAAATAAATAAAATTGCAAAAATTCAATTAACCCAGGGATGGAAGTGCTATGGAGAAAGGTCAAATGGAGAAAGGTCAAATGGAGAAATGGGAAAGTGAGTGAGGGGATGGAGAAGGTGTGCTGAAATGTCCGACTCAGTAGCCAGGGAAGACAATCGCCAGAGAGAAAAGTAGAAGAGTGAGGTGTGGTGCAGGTGAGGGCCATTCCAGGAACAGGAGGCAGCAAGTTCAAGAGCACCAAGGAAGCACACTGCTGTGCTCAAGAAATATCTCGCAGTCCAGTGCTCAGCAGTCCAGTGTGACCTGGGCAGAGTGAGCTCTATTTTTATATGCATGTTGTATATTTGGGAGTGAAATAATGATATCCAAAATACAAAAAGTGCTCATTTAGTACCAGTTCTGTACAAGGATGAATTTTCTTTACGATAATTGAAAACAAAATGTAATGAGTGATAGAAGTTTCCTCTCTTTCTCTTCTCTCTGCACACACACACACACACACACACACACACGTGCAGCAAATAGTTTTATATGTTTCTATAAACAGAGTTAGAACTACTTTTGTATATAAGATTTAATTTTAAGAGAAATAATAATCCTTAAAGATTATATTAAGAAAAATCAATGTTCCTTACATTGTTGGAATAGTTCGATTGCTGATTTTATCTAAAGCAACCATATGCCATCCTAAATTCCACACAGTAATCAGCAGAGACAGTTTAGCCCTAAGCTAACTTTCTTTCCAAAGAAGTACAAAGGATTATGAAACAGGAAGTTCAAATTTTGCATTTATATTATGTTTCCTAATCTAAAAAATAAAATGAGGGATGCCAGCTGAAGAGAACAAAGAACCATACGATGGAAGTGGGCCCTGCATTTAATCAACTGCCTTGTGCCTGGATTTTATCGAGTTCTGTCTCTACTATGTCAGAGGTGTTTACCCAAGTACACCATGCGTAGCCTGGATATAATCAATAGCAATAATTCTATTGCTTCTGATCCTGGGACTATAGCTTTTGATTTTAGTCCAAATTTAGGGATTAGTCAATCAATAATCAGACAATCAACAGTATTTATGCTGCTGATTTATTTTTTGTGAGAAGACACCTAATCTCACTCTTTTCCAAGGCATTAAGAAAGTAACCCAGTTTTAAGGTGACTTTAATCATTGGTGTTAAAGTTGCAGAAACTTAAAAAGAAATTCCTCTCCAATGCTGTGTAATGGAATATATTAGAGAAACTCCCTGAGAACAAAAAGTCACTTGTTAGAGCTGTAATGAGGTTTCATATAAAAATATCTGTTCTGTTCTATTCTGCTTTATTGGCTTAATATGGAATTTTATCATGTTTTATCTTCATGATTAAGGATTGTATTAATTTATCTGTGATCTGTTTTGCCACTTGATTGTTTAAACAAAATGTCTTTGTTTTACAGAGGTATCATAACCCCAATTTGATTTTTTTCAAGGCTGAGATAAGCACAGCTAATAATTCCTTCTGTAGTTGAAAACTGACCCTGACATGGAGAAGTCTAGCCCTACTCACAGTGTGTTTTTATGAGTGAAAACTGACATTAAGAACCTAGAATATTAGGCACATAGAACTACATGTCTAATAGAAATAATTTTGTCTTATCTTTAATAAATTTTTTATTGTCACACTGATGTCTACTTCTTCTTGGAAGTATATAATTTGCCTAGCTAATGCAGTTTTTAGACAAAGTCATCAAATACTCATTGTTCATAGTCTATTAGACATTTTGTTCAATGTTGGGTTTATAGTGACAAATAAAACAGGAAATGTTCTTGGCTTCATAGATCTTATAGTTCTGTAGCTAATGATGGTCGATGAATGAATAAATGCATGCATCAAACAAACAATGGAAACAGTGGTATAGAATATGAGGAACAAAAAGGGTGGAAAGGAGTCCTCTGTTTTCCTTGAGCTCATTAAAAATTTTCATCAGTGCTGTGGAATCACTGTTTGCTTGTAACTACTGCACAACAACATTGTTTTCTCATCCTAAAATCTTTGATCACACAATTATCTATAGTTAAAATTATAAATTTATCCTTTGATTTCCATCATCAATATGTCATATTTCTACAATTCCCATATATATATATATATATATATATATATATATATATACATGAATTTTCAAGTTGCCAAATGGAAGCTGTGATTTACACTCCAGTAACTATTTTATTTGCTGGCATGTAATAATGGATGTATGTGGTAGTGTAACTATGTACTTCCTATGCTCTTTATTTCAATCTCCAGACCTCTTGGAGATAAGATTTCTTGTGGTATTATTATTTTTCCCCACACCCATAGTAGGTGCCAATCAAATGGAACTTCCCTCCAAGCAAGGAGGGAAGCAATGAGGCAACTTGAACCAATTTTCAAATCTGGTTACTGTCTATAACCCAGATGACACATAAGTTTCACCTATAATAATATTCTTTTACTTAGTAATAATTACAAATCCTTCCAACTTTGCTCTCTCTAGGCCTAACAGTGAACTGCTACCAAATGTAGAATTTGTCTGATGAGATATAAAAGAATCATGAGAGTTGAAATCCATAACTGCTTAGAGAAGGCAAATCAATTTTGAGTAGAATATTCATCATGAGGAACATGGGTGGAGGTAAGTTGATCATGGCTGAAATGCCATATCCACTTGCTCTTCTTACCAAGATTTACTAGGTTTTCTTAAGTAAATGCTTCTTTGCTGTATGTCCATATGACAGTTTTCAGAGACTTTGAGTATTTTTATAATTTTCACCAGTTATGGTTGTTTCACTAGAGAAAGGATCCATGAAGATCCTAACACCACCATTCGAGCAATGGGATCACTGATGTTCATCCATCACAAAGCCAAGTTCTGGTAGCAGGAGCACATTTCATGTTCTCCAGGAAACACAGGGAGAGGTTCGACTTGGTGGAGCAGATATGTATCAAAGGTTCTGGGGAGAAGCTCTGGAATTATAAAACAGAGCAGTGGACAAGATTCTAATGAAGAATCCAGCAGGGTACTTTCACATTCAGTGCTCTCATTTCCCCCCGCCCCTCATTTATTAAAAAAGAGAAATGAAGAGGTAAATAGCTATGCTCAGTAGCACAAGCTTGAGCAAATTACATTGAAAACTTCTATTTCCTAAGAGAGAGAGACCAAGCACATGTTGCCTCTGCTAGGACTATATCATTTCTGCAGTAATGTCTCTTTTAAAAAATATCTTCTACTGCTTTTCTACTAAGAGTAAATGACCATCTACCTTTTTGTATGTGAAAATTAATCTCTCATATAGTTTTGAAATTACTCCTACAGTAAAGAACAGAAAATTGATGTTAAATGCGATCTGTATTATATTGTGTTAAACAGAGAACATTAAAGATGCTTTCCTGACATTTTTATAATAGAAGAAAATGTAGCTAAATAAACAAAACTTATTATTGTCCATTACTTATAAAAGCATGTGCTCTATTCTAGATTTTTTCTATTGTAAATCTGGAATTAATTAAGATTGATGTAACTTAGGCATTTACTCTTGTTTCTTTTCAAACATAAAATATTCTGTTTATGCTTTTCCTATTAAGAACCTAACTATTCAACTGTTGAATAGAAATCATTAGGACAACTGAAGTAAGAAAGACTGAGAGAAGGTTTTGGCGAGTAATAGATACCCAAACATCAATGGCTAGAAAGGAAACCTGATGACTTTTCTTTGACTGATATTTCCTAACTTGTGTACTTTATCATGTGTCAGAGCATTTGCATCAGGCCCCAAATGCACCATCTTTGTATAAAATTAAGATGCTAAAACTATTCAAATTAGTTATTTGGCCCTTAGGAATTTAAAAACCTTTGCAAATGATGGCATTTCTTATTAAAAATGTGTGTTGTGAAATTACATGTTTAATAAAGATCATGCCAGTAACCAGAAACAACTTAATTCAGTTCCTGAAGTGCATAATTGCATGCTGAATGTTTCTTTAGTTACTCTACTTTGAAATTAATTCTTAAAATTAGAATTTTTTTCTTTAATAAAAAATAATATACCATTAGAAAGTAACTAGTACCCAGATCAAGAAATAAAATATCACCTGCTTCCCAAAAGCCCACCTCATGTCTTCTTGTGGTCATAACCTGCTCTCCTGGGCAAGTCCACATTTTTAACACTACAGATCAGTTTAGGTTAGGTTTTAACTTTTTAATAAATGCAGAAATACAATATTGTTTTTTTCAATATTTTTTAAACTTTTTGTTCAAAAATTTTAGTGAGGCCCAGCTGGCATGGCTCAGCGGTTGAGCATCGACCTATGAACCAGGAGGTCAAGGTTCGAGTCCCAGTCAGGGCAAATGCCTGGGTTGTGGGCTCCATCCCCAGCAGGGGGCGTGCAGGAGGCAGCCGATCAATGTTTCTCTTTCATCATTGATGTTTCTCTCTCTCCCTCTCACTGAAATCAAAACATACTTTAAAAAATTTCCTGAGACTAGTCTCTTTAATGTGCACGCTGTTTATTCTCGTTTCTGCATAGTATTGTCAGCCAGTACGTATTTTGTGGAGGTACAGAAGACTGCCAGTATTATTGCACTTAAAGGAACATTTTTGGGAAAAATAAAATAACATCTATCAATCCAGTTTGTATATTCACTAGTAATGTATACATTCAAGGTGACAATATCTAGAGAGGTATCACAGGACATCGACACAATCACGGCACTTACCAGTCATGCAGGGTTTTGGGCCCTCAGGCTGGTACCCAGGCATCTGAGAAGTGACAAGTCAGCTCCCTCAATAGTGGAAGGCTGATAGAATGGGCTGCCTATGGATATATTTGTTCTCATAAACTTTCACAAGAAGGAAGAATGAAGAAGAAAGTAAGGTCATTAAAATAAATTTAAAAAACATGAAATGGCCTTTCTTAAAAATGTGGTCCAAAAAACAATAAAAATTTTTTAAAAATGTGGTCCTAGAATTCTAAAGGGACTACTCTATTATTTTTACCTAAGGAAAGGTATTCATTTGTAAAAAGGGTTTCAGAATTACCTTCTTCAGAAAATACTGACAGTTGACTAAGAACTATCAGGTTGATGCATGACATTTGTCATGTCATGATTTGCTGCTTAGTAGCACTAGACTGCAGAGTGGGGGGATTGAATTATTGACAGCAAACTCTCAAGGAGAATACAGCGAAGTGATTTTGGAAGGGTTATGAGTGAATTCTATGGGGAAAAACAGTCTAACACTACTAATCTTTCAAACATTATGCTTCACTTTCACTGTACAAAATATAATTCAATGTAAATATATTGTTTGAAAGCTTGCCATATGGTAGGAACAAAGGTATATTACTTTACTCTGTTACTGTCAGTATAACTTATGGGCTCTTGGCAGAAAAGCTATTTATTCTTTTAGGTTATGTTTATATTCAGGAAATTAAATACCAATGTGCCATCTTAATACTATTGTATAATTGCTTTTTAAAAAACTACAAGATACAAAAACAAGGAGAAGCAATTAACATTGAAAATAAGAATAATATTGTGTCATTAATCTAAAAGAATTCTATCCCTGTGGTTTTAGGTACTTGAAACAGAATACTAAATGCAATTAATATTTAGTTTTGCTCCAGATAATGTTTCGGTTTTGTGTGTGTGTGTGTGTGCTTCTAAAATAAATAAAGCATGTGGATAATTTTTTGCTGAGGCATCCAACTGATCCTAAATATTTTATTCTTTGCCTTTGATAATATCCATATTCTTTCCACTGGTTTCTTGGACACTCCTTTCCTTCTATAGTGTTGAAAGAAAGTGTATTTTAAGTGTTGAAATGTCATACTTAAGGATTAGTGAAAAGAAGGAAATAGAAAATGATAACTGCTCCCGCAGGTGTTGGAATGTTGAGGCTAAAAACTAATTTATCTAACATGTGATTTATAATTTAAAAAGCACAGAAATTGCTTTTGAACGTTTTTCCTCTTGCCGTGTGGGTGCTTGTGCCTTGGCCCTCTTTTTCACGCAGCTACTCGCAGCCTTAGAAACTAAACTTCATTCGTACCTCAGTTTCCATCACTCAGAACGTTTGTTGGCAGTTTTGTGTAATTCCCGGCTATTCCCAGTGACAGTTTTTTCCTGACCACTACCCTTTGGGATTCTTATCAATTACTCCTTCTCTAATAGAGGCAATTTTAAAATCACTAAAATCTTTAAAGTGAAACAGTTGGTAGTTTCAGGCAGCAGGGATTTGAAGCAGAGTTTGGGGGAAGTTTTCCAGAAATGCAATAAATGCCTGGGGCAATGGCCTCAGACATTCACTAGATTACAAGCAGGATTCTGAGCAGCTGGAGGGAATAACAATGGACTTCCAGGCCCCCATGGTGTCTGTTACCATTTCGTAGCTAAGTCTTAGCCTTAGAGTGTAATTGATTTTTTTCTTACAGAAATTATTCTAAGGTAGATTAGCTTCACCAACAAATAATATAAATGATTTCAATAAAGAAATTGGTAAGTAACTGACTTTGTGGGGGGAACGGTGGATATTTTTAAAGACTCCAGCCTCTTCTTCAAAGTTTGTAATTTTCTGTCTTAAAACCACCCTTTTGAAAAAAGGTGATTAAGTGTGAAGCCTAACATTTTATTTTCGAAACTATTAATAATCACAACAACCAGGCTAGTGTAAGATGAAATTAGCTATTATCTGTAATATAATGAAGATAAATTACAATATGCAGTAATAATTAAGATGATAATATGCTATTTCCCTGATTTATAATGTTTGCAATATTTGCACATGTTTAAAATATTTAATTTTTCACTATATAAGTATTCATTTTTGCTCCTAATGCTACATTGTAATTTTTATTATTTTTCTTAGCTGTCCTCTAAAATAGCCTTCAGTTATTGATATTATATTTATGATGTATCTTTTATAAATATGCCATTATTTGGATATTTTATATTCATTCCTACAATCTCTTGAGCATTTGGTAATTTAGAAGTGATATAGTCTCTTTGTTCTTTTTATATATTTTTAAAATCCATTCCTATTTGGGGGATTTATTATTATTATTTAATATTTTAGTTTTTCCTCTTTTACTGTGCCTCTTATACACTTTATTTTATTCTTTCCTTTAGCAGTTGCATTAGAAATTACAACATGTATAATTTACTTACCTGTGTGCAAATTTAATCAATACCATTATCATTTTCTTAGGAAAGGAGGAAAAGTTAAGACTGTTTAAGTCCATTTACCCTTTTCTCAAATTATGTTATTTTATGTATTTTAATGTTATTGTCTAACGAATTGTTAGTTGATTAAAATTATAGATTAAAATACCATTTTTCAGAATAAAATAATTTTTAGTATTTTTTGTTTCATACAAACAACTTGTTTATATTTAAAAACCTACTGAATAATTTTTATACATTCTCATATCTTAGGCTTTCCATTTTGAAAAAGTGCTCACCTGAGAGGTTTGCTTTTTAGAACTTTCTTTAATAAGTGTCTGGTTAAAGCACACTCAACTGCTCTTTTTCTCAAAATAATTTCATTTCACACTCTACTTGAAAAACACAATAGTGGGTATACAAGTCAAGATTAGTAGTTTCAGTAAGTCGATTTTTTCATGCTTTAAGTTGTTTTTGTTGAGAAATTGGCTATTCATACTAAGGTGTGGATTTTTTAAAACCTTGCTGGATATTCATTGAATCTCTTAATGTATTTTACTAGTATTGTAAATTTTTGAGCCATCACATCACAATTGCAAATAATTTGTTCCATTGTTTTTCTCTTTTCTTTCTAGAACTTACATCTCACTATTCTCCATGTCGTTTACTTTTATTTCTGTACTCTCCATCTCTCTTCTGATAATTAATTACACCTTTGCTAACGTTTGATAATTTTCTTTTTTTTTTTTAAGTATTTCTTTATTGATTTCAGAGAGAGGAAAGGAGAGGGAGAGAGAGAGATAGAAACATCAATGATGAGAGAGTCATTGATCGAGCCCACAACCTGGGCATGTGCCCTGACCGGGAATCGAACCCTGATCACCTGGATCCTAGGTTGATGCTCAACCGCTGAGCCACACCCAGTCGGGCACGTTGGATAATTTCCTATTCAACTCTACCCAATCTCCTGACCGTCCTTGAATTTCAGTTTCAGTTGCTGTGTTTTCCAATCCAAAAGTTCACATTGGTCCCCTTTTTCAAATCTACTAGGTCATTCATTTTGTCGCTTGCTCCCTGTAGGTATTTTCACTCTTGCCTTTTATTTCTTAAAACTTATTAGTCATTGTTGTTTGGTCATATTGTTTGATAACCCCACTGCTTATAGTCCTAGTGCTCTGTTTGTTTGTTATTTCTGCTTATTCTTGCTCTATTTTTGTTTACAAGGAGTCTTGTTCCCTTGTGTGCTGCTCACTTTCTTTGGCAAATTATATGGGGAAGTCATTTGTGGCCTAGCATGAGGATTCCCCAGAAGGTTTTTCAGATGCCTAGGGCTGCCAGTCTAAAGCGAATCTCCTATGTGATTTGATTTGGGGCTGCACACTCAGGGAGGTCCAGCTTGTAGTTATGATTTCTCAAGGATTCTACCAATCCTTTTCTCGTCTCAGGACCAAAGCAACTCTTTAGTGACACCTGGAGGTAAGGGTGAATGGATTAAAGATACTTCATTAGGAAGGGGTCTGAGGACTTGGTTGTGGGCAAGATGCATTTGGGATGTCTATTAGTTTTCCAAGGGGGCAAAGCAAGGAGGCAGCAGATATAATGATAGGAAGTTTTTTGGAGAGGTCAGGGCTGGAACTGTACTTTTAGCGACGGCAGCAGATAGGTGGTTTTCCTCTTCTATAGTTAAAATTCACAGCCTACAGGGTGATTTTTTAAAAACATAAGTTAGGTCATGCAATTCCTTTGTTTAAGTCTCCCAAATGGCTTCCTCTCAACCTTAGAGTAGAATCTAAATCTTTAGTATGGCTTAAAAGACTTGACATTTTTTTAACGCTCATCTTTCTTATTCTCCCAGTGATTAATAAGATGAACCTGTTCTTGTCTCCTTTTTCCCCCTTTATCACAGAAAGTTTATTCCTATCTCAGTGCCTGTAGGTTCATTGTTTGCTCTTATTTCTCAATATGAACAGATTACTCTAGGATCTTTTTTGGGTCCTAAGCACAGATATTCAGATGAACTGATTTGGGATCTGTCCTCAGCACTGATATATTTCATAGCTTCCCTGTTGATTATGATGCTTGTAATCAATTGACAGAGAGAGCTACACCAATCAGTACTATTTACATCTCAATTCTCATCTTTTAAAGGACTTAGCTCAAGAGCCACTTTCTGTAATGTAGTCCCCTCTTATTTTCTTGACTACATTTTTGTTTATCATACTTACCTGTTTTTATTCATTTTGTTATTATTTATTGCTTTTATCTGCTACTAGAATGAGCCTCATGAGGCAGATTTTTTTGTTTAGTTTGCTGATGACTCTCCAGTATGCAGAATGGTGTGTAAGTAATAGTGGACTCTCAACACTCTAGAAGAATGAGATTAATCATTTCCTCAGAGGTCTCTGATATCAGACACATTTATAAAAGATTTTCTGCCTATAAAAATAATGCATCAAGAATATGGAGAGGTTATCCAAAGAATTTATATGCATGTATACATAACCCATGGACACAGAAAATAGTGTAGTGAAGGCCTGGGGCCAGGAGTGGGTGCAGGGTGGAAGGGGTCAATGGGGAAAAAAGGGGACATCCAAAATATTTTCCAAAATAAAGATAAATTGAAAAGAAAAAAAAGAATTTATGATTTTAAAGATTTCATAGTGTAGATAAGAGAAATCATTACCTTTCTTTGGAGCACAATTAAGGCAGCATGGATTCTATTTTAAATGAGACTCAATTTTCCTAGTATAATTACTGGGAATATTTTGGCTTCATTTTGAAATAACAAAAGGACAGAGATGAGGAACAGGTAGCTTCCAAAGCCAATTAATGGGAAGCTTCTTTTTCTGTTCCCTTCATTGTATATTATTTTCTCTAAAGGCAATGAGAACTGTATTATTTAATTTGTCACCTTTGAAAAAGACCATGAATGCCAAGAAATAAGTACTACCTGAATCTATAGTCATGTTTTGGTATTTGAATTTATCTGAGAGGTGGAATGAATTTTGAAGAATTCACATGAACAATAATGGCTATTTAAATTCAGTACTTAATACAAAGGCAAAACTGACATGCAGGTGATTCCACAGAATAAAATTATAGTATTCTGCAATTGGCTGACTAATTAGTCTTTCTTTTTACAGTTTTATATTTTGAAATACAAGAATTCTTCCACTTATCACTTCAAATCAAACAATAACTTTCTTCAGAAATTACCATTTTCTTGACATATTTGGCCATCCTTTCTAAAATATATCCCTTTTGCCTAACACCTTCACTTACTGTAATTCTTCACAATGAATAAAGAATTCAAGTCTTTTTTCAGAAAAAAATTATAAACTTTCTCCCAATGTCTAGTATCTCCTATTCCTCCATCCCCCAATTACAATCTCATTTGTTTGTTGTCCAGTTGGCTTACTTGAATGAAAAGATAGATGACATATAAACAACTCCAGGCAGTGGTGAGTAAATGTCATTAATGAAGTAACTGAATGGGGTGGGGGTAGGGAGTGGTGGTGGTAGCAGCAGGCTCTGGGTGGTGGCTAAGGAATATAGGAAAACCAAGACCAAGGCACTGTAATTTACATAAAAGTATTTCCTGTAATAAAGGAAATATATTTCTGAATAAAAACATGGAAACTCTGGAAATTAAAAAAAAAAACAGAAAAAAAAAAATTCAAACAATCTGCTCTCTACACTAACGAATTTACAACTAGATGCAATTTCTGATTCAAGCCCATTTATGAGTAAGAGATGAATTCTACTCCTGGGGATCAAGTGCAAAAAGCTTTACAAGTGGTTCATTGGCTTGGATTTTTCATTATCCTATGGACTGTATGTTTTTGTCCCTCCAAATTTTATATGTTGAAACTCTAATACCCAATGGAATGGTATTAAGTATTGGGATGTTTAAAAAGTAATTAGATTTAGATGAGGTCATGAGGGTGGAGGGTGGAGTCCCCATGATGGGTTTAGTGGCCTTATAAGAAGAGAAAGAGACTAGAGTTTTCTCTCTCAGCCAAATGAGGATACACTGAGAAGGTGGCTGTGAAGTGGGCTTTTCACCAGACACAGGGGTTGCTATTATTTTGATCTGGGCTTTCGAGCCTCTAATACAACTGTGAGAAATAAATGTTTGTGATTTAAGCAACCCAGTTCATGATATTTTTGTTAGAGCAGTCTGAACTAAAACAATTAATATAGTAAATAATCAATTATAGGAAATTTCTGAGATTTAAATAATTTAGAAAAGTAATTCTGGAACATGCCAGTTTGTATGGAGGGATGAAACAGAGTACTTGAAAGCGGAATGTTCAGGAATTTTTAGGTATATAAAATAGCATGACAAATTTCAGAGTTACAATGTAGAAAAAAGCTAATTAAGGAGCCCTTCAGTAGATTCTTCTTTGTCCTTAAATCTTTACATTCTGTTTTATTTGCTATATTCTATTCTCATAGTATTCTGGTGATGATTCATAAGAGAAACCTCACAAGAAAAGTTTTACCTTCAAACTCTAGTAATAATCTGAAAGGACTGCAATTACCACCTGTTAAAAGCTACCCTGCTATTTTGTCATCAATATATTTCCATCGTGAGATATAACCTTTAAGAAAATATATTCAGCTATTTGGGCTAATTATTCTCATATCTCAATGTATTCTGTAAAGCTTCTATATTTGCCATATCTGTACTCTTTCTCTTTCTAAGTAACTAGAAACAATACTGGTGTGTCAATAAAGATGTTTGTTCTAAAATGGGTCATGCCTAGTTGTAATCAATGATTTTAGGGCATGTTTTTTGTAAAATATTAGTTAATTTGGTATGATTTCCATTGCTTTTTAATTTTCTACATATCTTTAGCATTTGTCTTCAGTTTTCATTTTTCTTATTAAATGTGAAATTAAAATGAGCTAAATTACTCAGCCATTTTGGGATCAACATTGATTTGATTTTTTTTTGTTAATTGCATCATGTCTATCCCATGTCTTCTTTCTTTCTCCTTTGACATGTCTCAAGCAATTCTTATATATGACTTCTTTTGTTAATTGTAATGTATTCCACTTTGTGGATATGCAATCTTTTCCCTTGAAGCAGTACAGTAAAGGCTCAATTTTGGGAAAATCAATTTAATGGGACTTCAGATTTAACAAAGTTTCCGGTCTGTATGTCATATGTGAAAATTAACACCCTGTTAATTTTAAAATGTTTTAAATCAATATTTGCTTATAATTAAATTAACAGGTTATTTTTTGTTGTTATTAATTCACTGTTATTTTAACAAATTTTAGAGAATAGGCCATCTGTTGGAAAAAAACACTGTAGTAATTTTCCCAACATAAGTAAATACTACATATCTACAACTATAGTCTACATATTTAAATCCAAGATTCACAGCTCCTAAACAATGTTTGGGGAATGATTAGCACATGATCACACCACATTGCTCACTGTGGTTGGTTCTGCTGTCCTGTGGCATGACTTTCTGCAGTAGTTTTAGCTCCTGTAGGCCCATGTTCCGAGGTGCTAAGCCACATCCCATGCCATGTGCATTTGTTTACTTGAGGTAACTGGTGAGAGCACACATTTACTAGACCTATTCAGAATAAATTTAAAATTACAGTGATGCATATAGAAAGCTTTTCTGTGAAATTAAACTTTTCATACATACTTAATTTTATTCACACAAATGTGTCTACATAAGTAAAAACAGGTAAAGTAAGTAATTTGTCAATTTTTTAACATATGCATTCAGAAAACAGTTTATTATGTAACCAATTTTCCACTTAAAGGACACCCCCTTGTCTGCATTAGTCCATTACATAGAAGTTTTACCATAACCGATGTAACAAAATCTTGCTGCTTCTCTCTTTCCAATTAAAGTGCATAATTTTCCTTATTTGAAGAACATTGAGATGTTTTATTGAATATTTTTTTCTATTTTGTATTATTCTATGAGAGTAGTACTTATGCTGTGACTTGAGTTAAATCAATTTACTTCTAAGCAGAATTAGCTCAATTATGTATAATTGGACTTAGTAATATTTTTCCTTTGATGTATTTTATTTTCTTGAAATCTGGAAGAGTTTTTTGTGTGTCTAATTATATCATGAGTGTCAAAAGAAGTTAATAAAAAAATTCATTTTGAAGAATAAAAATGAAAACTGAAGAACTATTCTAACCATTTCCCTGAAAGATACAAAACTAAAGGTACAGTTGTCTATCAACTGGGTTAAGATGCCACATTAGAAAAGTGTGTCCAGATTACTAAACAAATAATCATTAATCAAATTATTTAGAGAAATAATATTTTTACATAGCTGTTAATTATGATGAAAATTACACTAAAATATTAGCTGGTTTCTACCATTTTATATCATGTCTAATAATTTTAGATGAATACATAGTTAACTTTATAAATACTTGTAAATTTCATTTCTCTTAAAAGGCTTCATTTCATCACTTGGTTTAGATGGTATCTACCAGTTTTCTAGAATGTGAAGTTAGTAATTTTTTCTTTGTAATTAATGTATCTCATGGGGAGATATTTTGAGGCTATGTAAATAACTGTTTCTCCTAAAATCTCTGGAATAGATTATATGACTTATTCTTGCCTAAATCACTTATTTTTGTGATAGTTGCCAAACAGTAATTTTTTTATTTCTATCATTAATTTATACATCATAGTTTTCTTCTATTAAAAATAATAACTTCCCCCCTCTCTATTTATTTATTGATTTGTCAGTATGAACTTGCAGATTCTAATTTTATTTGAAAGGTTATAATCCATTATTATCATCAATATAAGACAAATATATATCACTTGCCTCCATATATGTTGTCTGGAAGAGGCACAGCATCGTTTCTGTAACATTTCTGCCAAAAATGTAATTATGAGGAAACATCAGACAAATAAGACCTGACAGATATCCTACAAAAGAAATAACTCGTTCTCTTCAGGAATATGAAGGTCATGAAATATAAAGCAAGAATGAGAAATTATTTCAATTAAAGTATACTAAAGAAACATCATAATAAAATTGACATAATCCTGAGTTGCTCTAAAGAACATTAGTAGGAAAATTGGCCAACTCAAATATGGCCCATAGAGTGGATTCTAAAATTCATTAATATTAATTTCTTCTTTTGATCACTGTACTGTGGAAATGTAAGGAAATGTCCTTAGGAAAGGACTGTTAACAAGAGGATGTTAGGAAATATGTACTGGGGTATTTATGCATGTGAGTTATTCTCAAATAGTTCAGAAAATTGTGTGTGTGAGATATGTGTGTATATACATACCAGTGGATGTATATGTGCACATACACACATACACATACACAGAGGAGAGCGAGGAGCAAAGTTGGTAAATGTTAACAATAGGAGAAACTGGGTGAAGGATCTTGAAAATTGTGTGCATTACAGTTACACATTTTCTGTAATTTTGAAGTTATTTTTTAAGTTTAACAATTAAATTTAGCCATGGCTGGTTGCTCAGTTGGCTGGAGAGTCCTCTAATACCAAAAAGTTGTGGGTTCGATTCCTGATCAGGACACATACTCAGGTTGTGGGTTCAATCCTCAGTTGGGGTGTGTAAGGGAGGCAACTGATGGATGTTTCTCTTACACACTGATGTTTTTTTCTCTCTCTCCCTAAAAAAATCAATTAAAAAAACATATCCTCAGGGTATTAAAAACAAACAAAAAAACTAAGTTTATATCAGGCTGATTCGGGAATATGTTTTTTTTTCTTCAGGAAATATTGTACAGAGAAAAAGTACATAAAGCCCCATCTTCTGTTAAGGCCTTTTCCTCTTTCTACTATTCCATTTCTTAAACTCCTCTCTAGGCACTCACATATATGGTGGTGAGCAGGCTGTCAGGACACTGAGGGTGGCTGGTCTGTGTTGTTAATCATTAAGCAGGCTAATTGTTGTTTTTCACACAGTAGTAGTGTTTCTAAGGGAGGAAACTACAGGTCTATCATGGCTCAGAATTTGCAAGATCACTTTTCTGCATTCTTTGGTCAAACCCATAGATTCAGAGAATTGGAAAGTAGGCTCCATCTCTTAATGGGAGGAGACACAAAGTATTGGAACCAGTTTTACAATTTACTATAGAAGTAAGGAGCATAAAAATAAAAGGTTTTGGAGAACCTTGAGCAACTCTTGAAAAGAGAATCTATTAGATTTTTATCATGAAAAGAGGGAAGCATCACACTATAAAAAGAATTGTTAATAAATCTAAAGATATTTACAAAATACAAAGAAAAGATATTTATGTTCAAAGTAGTTTGTTTTATTTGAATTAACGTTTGACATTAGAGAGAGAAAGATAAATATCCTATGTTTAAAAAATTACAAAAAAATATGAAAGAAAAGGAAAGGAAAATTAAAGCAGCAACTTTGTAGGTCATGCTACTCAACATTTTGAATTTTCTAGTTATAATCCCATTGTCTTCAATAGTGAGGCAGAGTTATCCTCATTAAAGAATTGCCGCTTTGGAAGATAGTCTGGCAATTTCTAACAAAACTAAACATCTACCATATCATCCAACAATTGTGCTCCTTAAAATTTACCCATAGGATGGAAAACTTACATCTACACAAAAAATGTGCCCATGGATGTCTATCACAGTTTTATTCACAACTGCTAAAATTTGGAAGCAAACCAAGATGGCCTTCATAGTTGAGTGGAAAGACAAACTGTGATGCATCTATATGAGGGAATGTTATTTAGAAATAAAAATAAATGAACTATCAAGCCATGAAAGACTTGGAGGAAACTTAAATGCATATTGCTAAGGAAGGCAATCTGAAAAGTCTATGTACTGCATGATTCTAATTATATGGCATTCCTAAAGAAAATAATAATAATGGAGATAGTAAAAAAGATCAGTGGTTGCAGGGCTTTGGTGCCAGGGGAGGGAGAAACGGATGGGCAGAGGATGGAATTGCTAAGGCAGTAAAAGTATTGCGTATAATACTGCAATGTGGGTTCATGCCTTACCTTTGTCAAAACCCATAGAATCACAATGCAGACATAGGCTCTAGTATGAACTATGGACTTTAGTTAGTGAGGCTATATCAATGACTCAACAGTTGCAACAAATGCACCACATTAATGCAAAATGTTAATGGAAAGAGGAGACAGAGAGAGGTGAAGCAGTATTTGGGGACTTTCTGTACATTCTGCTCTATTTTTCTATGAACCTAAAAATTCTTTTAAAAATAAAGTGGCTTAGCGGTTGAGCATCAACTTACGAACCAGGAGATCTTGCAGGAGGCAGCTGATCAGTGACTCTCTCATCATTGATCCTTCTATCTCTTTCTCTCCCTCTCTGAAATCAATAAAGATATATATTTTAAAATAATAAAGTAAATAAATATTTAAAAATATACAGTGATCCTCAGAGGTTCAGAGAGGTTCAGTGATTGAGTTGGGGAAGAATAGGAATTTGTTTAGTGAGTGCAATATAAGTTTGGAGTGATGAATTAAGATATTAAGTAAACATTTGTCAAAACCTATGGACTTTATAGAACAAAGAGTAAACCTTAATTTATCAACATTAAAGAAAATTTAGGAGGTTGAAAGATCTCAGTATGGAATTCAGAATGTGATAAAGCCTTCTCTTTTGAGTTCTATGCATATAAATTCTTTGGTTAATCACACACCCACCCTTGCCTTCCCTCTGAGATTCTTCAGCCTATTCCATGCTTCTATGTCATTGGATCTATTTTGTTCATCAGTTTATTTTGTTCTTTAGATTCCATAACCCATGGGCATAGAAAATAGTGTGGTTAAGGCCTGGGACAGGGCATGGGTGCGGGATAGAAGGGGTCAATGGGGAAAAAAGGGAACATCTGTAATTCTTTCAACAATAACAATAAATTTAAAAAGAAAATGTATGAAACAACTCAATGAAGGTGGTAGAGAAAAAAGATGTTGACTTAAGTTTCTTTGGAAATGAATGCCGTTTGTAAGAAGAAAGGCAAAAGGATTTATCCATAAGTACTCTAACAGAGTTGATAAAGTTGTTAATTATGGGGCTATAGGTAAACAATTCTGAAACCAGAATATATGTATACTGGAATTTAAAGGTTAGGTAAATAAGTGGAGGTGAAAGGAGCTAGATTTATCACTGTTCATTTGTGAGGTTACAGGTAAGCCAGAGGAGGGGGTTAGATTGATACATGTAGTGATGGGTTAGAATTGCAGCTATCAATACAAATGTATATTTAGCTTAACATAAATGCATGTAATTAAATATAAAATATTATGCAGATGTGTATATACCTGGATTAATATACACTCATGTCACTTGTTCTTCAGCTGAGAGGGCCAGTAGCAAGGAAAACACCTGGCACCCAGATCTTGGTTTTTAATACCATTCTTCAATTATAAAAAACAATAGGGATCCTTTGATATACGACTAAATCTAACACTGGGACAGAAAATATACAAGATGAGCCTGGACCATCTTATAATCCCAAAAAGTAAGAAAGTACTCAGCACACACACACACACACACACACATACACACAGATTGCAGAATGCCAAAGGGATGTTGATGCAAACTGAAAGAGTTCCCAATAGCTAAACCTAGAACCACTTGAGCAAACAGTAGTATTGGATTATAACCCAAAGTATAAAATAAATATCCAAGAGTCTATGCTCATATAAATAAATTATTGAATAAATAAATAAATCTGGGAGAAGAGAGGCATTTCTCAGGTAAAGTATTTCAAATAATTTAAGTAGCTATTTATTCTCAAGGATATGGACGATAAGTTCTTAGTCTTTTACTGTGTGCTGGGTACAGTGACTTTCTTCAAAATAACATCAATAAAGATATATTTAAAAACAAAACAAAACAAACAAACAAACAAAAACAAACACAGTCTGGAAGGGAGAAAAATAAAAGTCACTTTATAGTGGAGGAACTCAACAAACACTACCTCAAACCAGATGATCCAGGTTAACATCAAGAGTAATAAGTCACATCCATAATATGTGGCCTTGGTATGGTGTGATGGAACCAACTAAGAGATGCTGGCACACAAGAAGGAAGTTGGGGAAACCAAACCCTGAAGAAATCTGCATAAAGTATGCACTATGCTTAATAATAATGTATCAATGTCAGTTCATAATTGGGCATAAAGGAATTCTCTGTACTATCTTGGCAATAATTCTGTGAATCTAAAATTGTTATAGAATAAAAAGCATTAAAATATACATACACATGCATAAATATAACAAAATGCTCAACTTCAGTAGTCATTAAGAAAATGCAAACTAATGCTGTGATGCAAGACAACTGCCCACCTACAGAACAGCTGAAATGATAAAGAGAGTGGCAGGGGCTGGGGCGGGTATGAAATGAAGAGAACACTTGTGAACAGCTTCGAGAATTTTTTGTCAAATCTCTTTGGAAAACAGAGATATTAAAGCTGGATATATAGACATCTTATAAAAGAGAATTAATATGTTTGCCAAAGAGATATTTCTAGTAGCACTGCAGAATAGGCCCAAACTGAAAAGTAATCTAAATATTAACCAAACTATCATGGAAAAATAAATTACAACATAATCACACAATGAAATACATCACAGCAAAAATGAACAACTACAATTTCAAAATCCTGTATATTGATCAATAGTGATTAAAGGAGTCAGACACCAAAAATGTGTATACATGAGGGTTCTGTTTCTAAAATAGGCAAAACTAGTGTTATTGTCTTTAGAGTGGTTGACACAGAGGGGTTATAAGAGTCTTCAGAAGCTCGAGTGGTTTAAATCTGCTCACATGGGTATATTTACTTAGAGAAAAATTCATTGAGCTAGACTTCGTGTCAACTCCTGTGGATGCTCTGATTTGTCCTCTGCAGTGTCTTATGCTTTGGTCTGCATGACGGAGCCTCAAAAGTTGTTTCAAACTTTCTATGCAGTTGCCTAAATTAATGTTAAGTACCCACTAATATTTACTGTGTATATATTGCATGGTGCCTTAGCAGTTTATCCCATTTAAATCTAATGACAGTCCTATGAGGTGGATATTACCCTAATTTTATGGATAGGTCAAATTAAATAAAACATATAAATTATGCAACTCACAAGTTACAAAAGCAGAATACACCAGTGTACACTGCATCATTCTCTAAATAAGACTTTGCCAATTAATCTCAAGAAAACAATATTAATTCGCAGTTTCTATGCTAAAACTTATAAGATTAACATTGATTCTGATTTAACGTCCGATAGCTATGAGAATCCTTACCAGTTGGCCCTTTGATTCAGAAATGAACCCAGTAGACGTGATTCCTGGCCACATGGAATTTCCAGTGTTGTAGAGAACACAGAAACTTCGTGTGATAAAACAAATATGGATGTTATATTTCCAACTTTCTCTGTCACAAAATAGTTTACTGACATTAGAGAGAGAGCAGCATCTAAAATTATTGAAAGTGGCTGTTTTGTGAATAGACCCACAATCTTTCTATGAACTAAAATTCTCATTTCAAAAGTTGTAATGATAGATATGCATAGGGAGCAAACATAGTCCTATCAGCCATTTTATAATATCATAAAAGTGTGCTTCGCTTTATTACTATCATTAGCATAAATCGATGTACCATGCTTATTATCTATAGAGGGAGTCTTTTCATATCATTTAACTCCAATGTAAAAAAATATTATTTTTGCTTTCACTTTGTATTTTTGCTCCCCCAATGTGAAAGAAAAGAGTGGAACTCATGTAACAACAATCTTATTGCCACCAAAAAGGCTTAGAGTGAAGTAAATTTAAAATAATCAGCTCTGGCCAAGTGCCTTAGCTGGTTGGAGCGCCATCCGGGGCACCAAAGCTTCGATACCGGGTCAGGGCATGTATCTAGGCTGCGGGTTTGACATGTGGCCTGGCTGAGTACAGGAGGAAGCAGGTCAGTGTTTCTCTCTCACATTGATGTTTATCTCTCTCTCTCTCTAAAAATCAATAAAAAACACACCATATCCTCAAATGAGAATTAAAAAATAAATACAGTAAAATAAAATAATGTAAACATTGCCATCTCATCATGAATTTGTGTACATTGTAACATTTTAGTACACAGGTACCCAGGGAGGAAATCGGGCTAGTTAGGATCTTTACATCTTCTTTTTGTTGGAGAATTTACTTAATCATCAGTATTTATATAAAAACTATGTCATTGGCATCTACAGGAGCTTTGATGCAGCTTTAAAGTGTTTATAGAGAATTAAGCTCTTAAGGGTGGATGAATCATGAGCAGTATAATCACCATTTCAGACATGGTGGTATTCAAAGCCCTATTTTATGACTTACTCATTTATGAAATATTTATTGAAAAACTACTATGCACTAAGTACAAAACAGGCCAAGATCTCTGCCCTTGAAGAATTTATTTTGAAATGGGGGAAGGGAGCAGGCAATCAATATACAACAAACACAATAAAAATGTAAAATCTGTATATCTCAGTAGGAGATAAGTGCAATATAAAATTAGAAAACACAGATAAGAGTTGTGGGAATCAGAAGAGCTGAGAGCAAGAATTTTTGTTAAAATAGGATGCCAGGGTCAATGTCATTTAGAAATTGAGATTTGATTAAAGAAAGTGAGGTACAAAGCCAAGCAAATATTTGAGGAAGTTAGTTGTATTCCAGCCAGAAGAAATATTTAGAACAAAGTTTCTAAGAACATCACCTTTAAGCCAAGTGCAAGAAGGACAGGGTCAGAAAGAACAAGGAGATAAGTGGTAAGGAATGAAATAAAACCAAAATTATCTGAGGGACTGGCAGATGTTAGCATACGGTGGACTTGCTCATGAGCACTCTTGTCACTTACATAAAAAAGTTCAGGATTTAAAAAAGGTGTTGCGAGGAAAACTAGTTGTGCATGTATACAAATTATAAATATGCGGTGAACCATGTTGGAATTTTATATAGGTTTAACAAATATACAGTTTACCAAATGCTGACTGGCAAGTGTTAAAATCCATGTTTATCAGGAGATAAATATCACCATTGTAGAATGAAGATAACAAAATAACCTAGAATTTTATTAGCATTTTAATGTAGTCTTACGATTATATTATTTTAAATGTCACGAGCTATTTATAAAAGTTCAGCATGGTACTGCGGGCATAGTAGCTTATCGACACTCTTGGTAGTTATTTTGCTGATGTGTTCGCTCTGCTTTTTATTTGCACAACTAGGTATACATTCACCTTTGCCTGCGGCACGTGGAGGAGGAAGATCCTTCAGGCTAGATCTATCAGAATATGTTTCTGATGATGGTGAGGTTGATCCTGTCCTCTCTAGTTGTCTCAATTTGAAGATGACAATTCTGAAGATGTTTGCAATGCCTAAGATGACTTTATGAAAGCAGTCATACACACCACAGCTTTGATACTGCAGGGAGAAGGTACTAGAAGTAGATTTGAGATTTATTTTCTCATTTCTATTTCTATTTCCAATAATTTTGCACGTATTTGTTGCTTTATGTAGTCAATTAAGAAAAAAAAGTTTATCCTTGAATCTTAAATGCAGAAATGTGGCAATGGAATAATAGAGTTGGCTTGCTGGAGGAAGAAAATCTCTTTTGAATTCCCAGCAGTATCTTAGCTTTCATGCTTGTATACCAATTTCATTATGTCCTATAAAGTATGTTCTTTATATCAGAGATCATAGAGAAATACATGACATCTCTGGAAATGTCAGTTTAGTTATTTCTTCATCAGGTTCCAGCAAGCAAACTAATTGGTTATTAGCAAGTCTGGCTACATGCTATATTATAATCTTTAAGATAGATCGTAAGGGTTTCGTTTATTCAAGCAGCTCCTTTAATATGCAGTGTGTCTTTTCCTATTTAAAAGGTCTTATATCTTATATGAACTTCCTGATTAGGAACAAGAAATTGTAAAACCTCTTATATATCATGTAGGTAAATGATGCAAGCTATTGTCTGCTTATAGCCAAGGATGGTTTTACATTATTTTCTTCTTATATTTGCTTCATAAAATATTTATAGCCTTTAATATGTATAATTAGGTGAGGATATAGCATGAAAGTAGAGGAGTACTAATTATAGTCACAGTAGTATTGAGAACAAAAGCCTTTTATAGCTTGCTTCTCCAATTGATTGATACCAAACATGGCCCTGTCATGTACTAAGGGTACATCTGGGAGTTGAGGTATTGGGAGCTATCACAATGTGCTCTTTTCCATTTGTCATGATGATGTCATGTCCTAGGTCTGAAATACTCTTTTAGCTCTTTTAGCCTATATCCCAAAATGATGTAAATACAGGGTTGAACAAAAGTATGTTTGCAGTTGTTCATATAGGAAATAATGCAATCATTAATAAATAATAATACGCCCGGCCAGCATGGCTCAGTGGTTGAACATCCATCTATGATCCAGGAGATCCTGGTTCAATTCCCGGTCAGGGCACATGCCCAGGTTGTGGGCTGTTTCCCTGGTGAAGGGGCCTGCAGGAGGCCAATCAATGACTCTGTCATCACTGATGCTTCTATCTCTCTCTCCCTCTCCCTTCCTCAATTTGAAATCAATAAAGATATATTTTAAAAATAAATAAATAATAATACAAGGATAAACTCTGTGTTTTGCATACTCACAACTATAAGCCTGCTTTTGCCAAATCCTGTATAGGGAGCGGAGCCCTTAATAGACCTATAGGCTATGGGCACAAGCCACATGTTGATGTACAAAGGATAAATATTGTGAGAAAGTGATAAACTTTTATAAGACTTTGTTCTGTATTGTAGTATTTTGACTTGTTACTACAATATAACCTAGCAAAAGCTAACATAAAAATAGAAGTGTAGTTACATTCAAAGAAAATAAAAATTTATATTATTTATAGCACTTGCTTTGGAAGCAGAAGGCTAATGGAGAGGAATCTGTAAACTGTGGCTGAGAAACAAATGACAAAATGGCAATTCATATTGATTTGTAGTAAACCACTTGGTAATTTTTTGCCTGAAAGTATTTGGATGATATTTTCTGTACCTATGAAGTTGTAGTTTTAATCAGTTAGGAAACAGATTGTTATGGTGTGTCTTGGTTGAATTGTTTGTTGTATACAAGGAATGAGAGAGGGAGATTCAATAAAAATTAGCCAAGCAGCTATTTTGCAAATAACAATGAAAGGCTACGTAGAGAAACCAAACATCCTTGGAATTTCAAAGTTATAAGATGCAACTAGTTCTCATATTTTATCATTCAAAGATAATAATGATAAATAATTTTTGTAAGAAAACGTAATTGAAATAAAGCTTCAATGCCAAAGATAACCTATGGTGACCTGGCTTTCAAAATCCTGGTTAAAATGACTAAGTAAAATATGTTTTCTTCTCCCAGCAGGACAAATTTACTCAAGGAAAAAGTAGGGGCTTATAGTTCTCAAAGGAGCTTGACAAACTCAACTTACCTGAAAATAATTTCAAAGGGAGAGGCAGTTCTCAAAAATAATTGTGCATGAAACTGTCCACTCGTGGAGGTGACTGTAACCAAATAGATGTAGAACCTACAATGTTTTGGGGTGAAAGTCACTGCTAAAAGAGTCAATATATTGGATTAAAATAAGGTGGGTTTTGGAGACTTGAATTAATCCTTGAGCCTATGACCATATAATGACAAGAAATAAGTATGGAAACCTGCTGCTAATTTCCCAAGAAAGAATGTTTCCCATTTTCCTCTTCATATTTGGACAAGGAGACAATAAAAGAATATGTCTTCTAGCTTCTCTTGCTCCCATTAAAAAGTCAGCTTATTTATTTATTTATTGCTTTGACTATGATGCATATTTTTTTCAAGTTTCTTTTAAGACTTATCTTGGCTTTAGTTTTTTAGCAGGTTTTTCATGATGTGCCTAGTTGGGGTTGTCTTTTAATGATCCTATTTAGAATCCATGGAGCTTACTGAAGGGCTTGATGTGTTTCATCAGTTTTTGTAAATTCCTAGCCAGTATTTTTTCAAATATCAATTATGCCAATTCTCTCCTTTCTATACTTTGAGATTACAGTTTCATGTATGTGAGACATTTTCAGCAAGCTCCATATGTCTCTTAAGTAATTCTTTTCTCTTTTTTGCATTTATATACATATTCTATTGACATTGTTCAGCTTATTAATTCTATCTTCTATACTATTTAAATTACAGCCAAATAATTCCACAATCTTTCATGCTATAGTTTTCCAATTGGCAAACCAAATAGCTAAGCCATTATCAATAGCCTAAGAGTAAGAGTTCTACCTTGGTGAGCTTTTGGTTCTGCATAATTATCTCTGCTTTTCTAAACTGTAAATGAAGAAAGACCAGGTGTTTGAGGCAGGAGTTGAATTATATCATGGGCCGGCTACCTGTTTTTGTAAATAAAGTTTTATTGGAACACAGACACACCCTTTTATTTATGTATTGCTTGTAGTGGTTTTTGTGCAACATCGGTGTTAAGTAGTTGCTTTAGAGATCACATGGTCTGTGCCCTTGAAATACTTACTATCTGGCCTTGAATAACACTTTGCAGATTCTTACTCAGTGGACCTTTGGTTAATTGAGGACCCCACTGAATCATTGGCTTTGCCTTGGATGGCAGGGTGGAAGATATAGTTTCCATTGTTAGGAAAATAGAGGTATCTGGGACCAAGATGCCTGCGTTCTTGAGTATACCATTTCTGTGACAAATGGAAGATTTCTGAGGCCTTTCTCACCTTGTTAGTCATTGAGTCTGAATGGGTCCACCTACAAATGGGGATATAAGGCTAGAGTTTTACAAGTCCTCCATGGGTCAGGTGCGCAGTTTTGATAAGTGTTCAGTGTTAAGCTAATAGCTGCTTTTCAAAATGAGGGTGCCTGGTAGTTATATCAGGGAAGACACAGGTCCCAATCCTTAACAAGTGCATTTAGGTGGAGGACATTTTCCACTGGATGCAATCACTGGCAAAATCATCAGCCACAGAATTTGTACTGTCTCTAATATGCAAATAGTCTAATGGGCTCTGGGTTTCTTTTTTGGTGATAAGGGACCTAAGAGACAGTAGTTTTTCTCTGACTGTCGATACGTGAATCCATGAGAAAACTGAAATTTGTTAGGGTTTATCAGCATTCCTGGTGGAAGTGTGGCAACACCAAAGACACCACTTGGGTCTGCCTGTCCCAAAGGTTTTACATTTTCACGTTAGCCTGCACTCAACTTTTAGCAATGTATGACAAATTTTAGTTGATTTTGTATTATTGACTTCTAAGCTGGCTCTGTCTTCTCCTTTGTCCCATCTCTCCTTGATGGTGGCTATTTTCCTTAGATTTCATGTTGTTAGTTTCTGTGTGACCTCATGTCTCAGATGTGTTCGAGGAAAGTTATGGTAGTGTACACTATCTGACTTTTAATTGTGTTTAGCTTGTCTGTGACATTCTTTCCAAGTTTCTATATCTTGAGCAGAATCTGGAAGTTATTAAGATAGTTTTGATTAAAATACAAATCATGATTTGGCACTTATGCATGCATTTATTAATGAGGCAAATCTGTTGTAGACATACATCTATCAGTTATTAGAACAATCAAATGGGACAATTTTCTGAAACTGAATAATATAAGACAGAGGATGGGGGTGGGAATTAAATTGATTTATGATACTTTCAAACATAAGAGCTGATATATAAAACTTTTAAATATTTCTTGAATATGAACCAGGAATATTTAAATAAACTGTACCAAATTCTATTGATTAGCAAATTCTAGTTTTCTAATCTTTTTTTTCTTAGAAATAAAGAGGACATTTTCTCATGTTTTATTTTCATCTACATTTTTAACTTTGGTTTTACAGTTTCTGTTTTGCTGACAGTTTAGTAAAAAGTCAGGTGCAAAGGAATAAAACTATACAAAGGTTAATTGAATATGAATAGGTAGCTACCTTGCAGGTAAAAAAAGAAGAGTGATGTGTTAATATCAGTTTACTTTGTAAGGCAATGTGAACCAAAGGGGTTGAAGACAAGAATGGATAGAATGCTATCATTCCATCATGTCCCCATTCCTTCTATTAGATTCACCATCTTTAGGCCTTTATTACTAAGAAAAATAAGGAGTAACCCTATTCCTATATGAGGTTGCTTTATTTAAATTCTGAAATTAATGAAGACAATTTGGCACTTATTTATTACAAATGCTACTTTGGATCAACTCTAATAATTTGTAATGTCCAGCTGCTGCTTCATTGGCACTTATTTATTACAAATGCTACTTTGGATCAACTCTAATAATTTGTAATGTCCAGCTGCTGCTTCGATACTAGTTATTTTAATAGTTTCTCAATCACCTTACTTCCCCAAATCCTTACTCACTGTGGTGAAACTGACAGTTAGTGCATCATTAATATTCTTACCAAGGAGGGATCAATGTGTAACTCATGACCTTATAAATAATTTCCTCAAATATTTTGTTTACTTCTTTGCACTAGATCCATGGAAACTTATTTTCAGGCATCTGCATGTACATTGAACCATTTGGGGGATTTCAGGTTGACTTCAATACAGCAGTGTACTTGATATCTTCTTAATCTCCTTACATTAAATGATCGCGTGTCATTTAGATTAATATTTGTTGATATTGTATTTATTCAAATACCAGAGTCTCTGAGAAACATTCTAAAATTTGATTATGAACTGAAGTTGATTCAGCAAGTTCTGGTGAGCATGGTGTATCTGGAGGTAGCAAAATCATATCTCAAGTCCTCAGCTGATAGTATTCAAACACAACCCAAGGTGATTTTTCGGTTCCTGTGGAGCTAGAGCCATTGCATTGAATAACTTTGATATTACTGCATAGTGTTGTGCCCCTTATAAGCAATTTGTCAAAGAAAAGGAAGTAACTCTGGTATGAGGGAGGAGTAAGGGCAAAAAAATATAGAAGGGTTTCAATTCCAAAGGTGTAGATTTCAAAAATTCCTTCTGTTACTTTAGACTATTCATGCAACTCTCAGTAGCTTAGGTGACCAATCTGCAAAGCATAAATAAGAACATTTGCTTCCTGTCTGTCTTCTATTTCTGTAAGATTCTTGAAAGGAATTATATTATATATTAGTAACAAGTGGCAGCTATAGTCTAACTTGAATCATTCTGAAAAGATGCCCATTCTCCACAACATAATACAGAATTTAACTTTACTGTAGGATAAGATTTTTAAGGAGGTCTTTTTTGTCAGTATAATGTGATTTCTCCAGGAAAAAAACAGTCTTGAAGTTATTAATGATATTTAAAGGATTAAAAGCTAACTGTTAAAAATTAAGCACTCCTGTATTACTTCAATTTTCAGTAATTTGTTGAGTTTTCAAAGATTAGTTTTTTCTACAAGTTTTTGTATTTCTTAATAAGCATGTAAATTAGATATGCAAATTGCTTGCTGGATGGAACTATTTACATAGGAGACACTAAATTAGTTTGTGCAGGGCATTTTTTTGGTGGGGAGACTATAAAACTCTTAGATATGCATTCTGAACCTTCTCTTTCACTTTTATACATTTCAGCCTTCAACACATATTGATTCTCTCTCTCCTGTTATGTTTGGGGTAAAATCGAGTATATTCTTTAGGGAAATAATAGAATTTATAAGTTTTATTTTATTCCTAAAAATAAGTATAAACAAATAGAGGATGGTAAGCATTCATGATAATTCAAGGTTAAAAATTTAGTAATTTTCAAAAATGTAAAATTATTTCAAATATAATTTGCTATAAGCTGAATCGTGTCTGCCATTGCTCCCCCCAAAAAATCATGTTCATGTTCTAACTGCCAGTACCTTAGAAGGTGATTGTATTTGGAGATAAAGTCTTTAAAGAGGTAATTAAGTTAAAATTGGATTATTTTGGTGGGTCTTGGTTTAATATAACAAGTGTGCTTATAATAAAGGGAATTAGGATACAGCTGTATATTCGTGCACCCTAACTGCAGATTATATATGTAGATCCCTATAAGGGAGATGTGTGAAGACACCAGGAGAGCAAGACAGCTATCTATAAGACAGGCGTCAGGAGAAACCAAACCAGCTGACACCCTGATGTCAGATTTCTAGCCTCCAGAACTGTGAGAAAATAATTTGTGTTATTTAAGCCATCCAGTCCATGGTACTTTGATATAGTAGTCCTAGGAAACTAATATATAACTCAAGTAAATATGCTGGATTATTAATAAGAATGAATTAAACAAATAGTGTGCACTAATGAGAAACCAGTAGAAGTTAAACTGCATGGAATTTAAGTTTAGCTAGTAATTATCATCATTATTCATTTATTGACCAATTACAGATGTTCCAGACGCTACTCAAATATATAAACTATGATACTGAACCCTCACCAAAACTCTATGAAGTAGTTACATTTGATTTTCCTGTTTCACTGGTAAGGAAAACTGATCAGTGGATCTTAGGCACTTGGCCCAAAATGCAGAGCTAAATAATGATTGAGGTAGATTGTATATCTAGGCCATCAAGCAATAAATTCTTGGCTATTAATCCAATGTCACATTGAACCCAAGTTAAATTATGTATTTTTCATTTTATTTATTTTTTATGGGCATAATGTTTTTATTTTTATTTAAAATTTTTCTTTATTGTTGAAAGTATTAGAGATGTCCTCTTTTTTTCCCCATTGACCCCCCTCCTCACCACTCCCGTTCCCACTCCAGGCCTTCACCCCACTATTGGCTGTGTCCATGGGTTATGCATATATGCATATAAGGTCTTTGGTTGATCTCTTCCCTCACCACCACTTCCTTCCCTCTAAGAGTCCTCAGTCAGTTGCATGCTTCCATGTCTCTGAATCTATTTTGTTGGTTTATTTTGTTTATGAGATTCCACATATAAGTGAGATCATGTACTTGTTTTTCTCTGACTGGCTTATTTCATTTAGCATAATACTCTCCAGGTCCCTCCATGATGTCTCAAAGGGTAAGAGATCCTTCTTCTTTACAGCTGCATAGTACTCCATGGTGTAAATGTACCACAGCTTTTTTACCCACTCATCTACTGATGGGCACTTGGGCTGTTTCCAGATCTTAGCTGTTGTAAATTGCACTGCTGTGAACATAGGGATGCATATGTTCTTTCTGATTGGTGTTTTGGGTTTATTAGGATATAGTCCTAGATGTGGGATCACTAGGTCAAATGGCAGTTACATTTTTAATTTTTTGAGGAAACTCCATACTCTTTTCCATAGTGGCTACACCAGTCTGCATTCCCACCAGCAGTGTACTAGGCTTCCCTTTTCTCCTAATCCTTGCCTGCACTTGTCATTTGATGATTCGTTGATGGAGCCATTCTGACACGTGTGAAGTGATACCTCATTGTGGTTTTAATTAGTATCTCTCTGATGATTAGTGACTTTGAGCAACTTTTCATATTTTCTGGAGATCTGTACATCCCCTTTGGAGAAGTGTCTATTTAAGTCCTTTGCCCATTTTAAAATTGAATTGTTTGTCTTCCTTTTGATGAGTTGAATGAGTTTCTTATATATTTATAATGCTCCAGAAACTATTTTATTTTAGACACTGTACTTACAACTTGAATAATCCATTTCTTACTGACATGGTAAATCCAAAGGAGTTACTTCTCTACATATTATTTTTTTTTTATCAAAAACTAAAACATTAGTATTTTTTACATTTAAAAAGATATTTGCTAGTAATTATAATTAAATTATTAAAATATGCTGAAAATGTAGATTATTAAATCTTAGACACAATTTGGAAACTTTATTACTACTCTATAATTATTATTAATTTAGTTTAATCTAGCAGTGGTCTTCCCTCATTTCTTAGTAAAATACTTTACCTCATTCTAGAACTTCTATCAGAATTAAAGTTTTTAATTTGTGCGTGTATGTGTATGTGGGTATGTATTCAGCTACATAGGACAAAAAAAACTTCTAAAATTCTCTAACAGGAGTTTTGGGATTTGTCTTCAATATTCCCTCTTAATAGAGAAAGTTCAGATTATTTCTAACAGAGTCATAGGAAGACATTTTTAATGATTCCTGTATTAGTTAGGGTTCTCCAGAGAAACAGAACCAGTGGGATAGATATATAGATGGATAGATAGATGATGATATAGATAGATGGATATAGATAGGTGATAGGTAGACAGACAGACATAGACACAAAATTAGACACAGATATTGATATAGATATATAGATATACAGATAGATTATTAAGAACTAGCTCATGCAACTATGGAGATTGACATGTCCTAAGATCTGTTATTTGAGACAGAGGAACGGTGGTGGTATAAGTCAATCCAGGTCTGAAAGTCTGAGAACCAGGGGACAACGGTGTAAATCCCAGTCTGAAGGCTGAGGAAAATGAGATCAGATGTCCCAGCTCCAGCTGTAAGGAGGAAGACGGGGGATGAATTCCTCCTCCCTCTGCCTTTTATCCTGTTATGGCTCTTAACAGATTGGATAATACCCTCCTGAATTGTGCAGGCCAATCTTCTTTACGGAGTCCACTGATTCAAATGCTAATCTCATCTAGATACACCCTCACGGACACACCAGAAATAAGGTTTAATCTAAACATCTGTCTCTGTTCTGTGACAGCCTTGACATTTCTTGGAACTGGACATAAACAATGTGTAAGCTTGCAACTCTATGGAAAGTTCCAGGATGAAAGCTTAAATACATAATTATGAAATTCTATATGTATAGAATAACATTTTTCCATAATTGTAGAATTCTCTAAATATAAAGTAGCCCTTCCCAATCAATCAATTACTTCTGTGACCCTAATTACCATGACTTGAACTTATGCAGGAACTCGACTTCTAAAAAATCACAAAATATTTCTGGAAACTTTAGGCAATATGTTGACTTCTAAAAAATCACAAAATATTTCTGGAAACTTCAGGCAATATGTCTGAGAAGTTCAGGATTAAAACCATTGCCAGGATATAATATGTTTATGTGTTGTCTCCTCGATCTGTTGGGCACAGCAGTTCTCCACTATGTCATATCTCCATCTTGTCAATGGGATATAGATGGAAGTGACACTTTGTCAATTTGGCCAACGCATTTGAGTTTTTACCTGCTTCTGCTTATCTGCTTGTGCTACTTTGATTTGTAAGGAAAAGAACTGCTTTAGTTATCTGCTATTCCAAGGAGAACGCCAAAAGATGTGAAATGAAAATAGAAGCCTGTCTCCCAGATGAAATTCAGCTTAACTCAGCTATTCGGACTTAGTGCAATCTCGGAAGCCACCTGCTTGTTGTAAATTATGGGCATTTGGAATGGTTTGTTGCACATGATAT